>NW_026600210.1:1872835-2172835 GCF_029448725.1 Salvelinus fontinalis | reverse complement strand
GGTGGTGCTGCTACTGCTCTGCTAGCCATGTGGTGGTGCTGCTACTGCTCTGCTAGCCAGGTGGTGCTGCTACTGCTCTGCTAGCCATGTGGTGGTGCTGCTACTGCTCTGCTAGCCAGGTGGTGCTGCTACTGCTCTGCTAGCCAGGTGGTGCTACTACTGCTCTGCTAGCCATGTGGGGGTGCTACTACTGCTCTGCTAGCCAGCCATGTGGTGGTGCTACTACTGCTCTGCTAGCCAGTCATGTGGTGGTGCTACTACTGCTCTGCTAGCCATGTGGTGGTGCTACTACTGCTCTGCTAGCCATGTGGTGGTGCTACTACTGCTCTGCTAGCCATGTGGTGGTGCTACTACTACTCTGCTAGCCAGGTGGTGCTACTACTACTCTGCCAGCCAGGTGGTGCTACTACTGCTCTGCCAGCCAGGTGGTGCTACTACTACTCTGCCAGCCAGGTGGTGCTACTACTACTCTGCTAGCCAGGTGGTGGTGCTACTACTGCTCTGCTAGCCAGGTGGTGCTACTACTACTCTGCTAGCCAGGTGGTGGTGCTACTACTGCTCTGCTAGCCATGTGGTGGTGCTACTCCTGCTCTGCTAGCCATGTGGTTGTGCTACTACTACTCTGCTAGCCATGTGGTGGTGCTACTCCTGCACTAATAGCCATGTGGTTGCTACTACTGCTCTGCTAGCCAGGTGGTGGTGCTACTACTGCTCTGCTAGCCAGGTGGTGCTACTACTGCTCTGCCAGCCATGTGGTGGTGCTACTACTGCTCTGCCAGCCATGTGGTGGTGCTACTACTGCTCTGCTAGCCATGTGGTGGTGCTGCTACTGCTCTGCTAGCCATGTGGTGGTGCTGCTACTGCTCTGCTAGCCATGTGGTGGTGCTGCTACTGCTCTGCTAGCCATGTGGTGGTGCTGCTACTGCTCTGCTAGCCATGTGGTGGTGCTGCTACTGCTCTGCTAGCCAGGTGGTGCTGCTACTGCTCTGCTAGCCATGTGGTGGTGCTGCTACTGCTCTGCTAGCCAGGTGGTGCTGCTACTGCTCTGCTAGCCAGGTGGTGCTACTACTGCTCTGCTAGCCATGTGGGGGTGCTACTACTGCTCTGCTAGCCAGCCATGTGGTGGTGCTACTACTGCTCTGCTAGCCAGTCATGTGGTGGTGCTACTACTGCTCTGCTAGCCAGTCATGTGGTGGTGCTACTACTGCTCTGCTAGCCATGTGGTGGTGCTACTACTACTCTGCTAGCCAGGTGGTGCTACTACTACTCTGCTAGCTAGGTGGTGCTACTACTGCTCTGCCAGCCAGGTGGTGCTACTACTACTCTGCCAGCCAGGTGGTGCTACTACTACTCTGCTAGCCAGGTGGTGGTGCTACTACTGCTCTGCTAGCCAGGTGGTGGTGCTACTACTACTGCTCTGCTAGCCATGTGATGGTGCTACTCCTGCTCTAATAGCCATGTGGTGGTGCTACTACTGCTCTGCTAGCCATGTGGTGGTGCTACTACTACTCTGCTAGCCATGTGGTGGTACTACTGCTCTGCTAGCCATGCGGTGGTGCTACTACTGCTCTGCTAGCCAGGTGGTGCTACTACTGCTCTGCCAGCCATGTGGTGGTGCTACTACTGCTCTGCTAGCCATGTGGTGGTGCTGCTACTGCTCTGCTAGCCATGTGGTGGTGCTGCTACTGCTCTGCTAGCCATGTGGTGGTGCTGCTACTGCTCTGCTAGCCATGTGGTGGTGCTGCTACTGCTCTGCTAGCCATGTGGTGGTGCTGCTACTGCTCTGCTAGCCAGGTGGTGCTGCTACTGCTCTGCTAGCCATGTGGTGGTGCTGCTACTGCTCTGCTAGCCATGTGGTGGTGCTGCTACTGCTCTGCTAGCCAGGTGGTGCTGCTACTGCTCTGCTAACCAGGTGGTGCTGCTACTGCTCTGCTAACCAGGTGGTGCTACTACTGCTCTGCTAGCCATGTGGGGGTGCTACTACTGCTCTGCTAGCCAGCCATGTGGTGGTGCTACTACTGCTCTGCTAGCCAGTCATGTGGTGGTGCTACTACTGCTCTGCTAGCCATGTGGTGGTGCTACTACTGCTCTGCTAGCCATGTGGTGGTGCTACTACTGCTCTGCTAGCCATGTGGTGGTGCTACTACTACTCTGCTAGCCAGGTGGTGCTACTACTACTCTGCCAGCCAGGTGGTGCTACTACTGCTCTGCCAGCCAGGTGGTGCTACTACTACTCTGCCAGCCAGGTGGTGCTACTACTACTCTGCTAGCCAGGTGGTGGTGCTACTACTGCTCTGCTAGCCAGGTGGTGCTACTACTACTCTGCTAGCCAGGTGGTGGTGCTACTACTGATCTGCTAGCCATGTGGTGGTGCTACTCCTGCTCTGCTAGCCATGTGGTTGTGCTACTACTACTCTGCTAGCCATGTGGTGGTGCTACTCCTGCACTAATAGCCATGTGGTTGCTACTACTGCTCTGCTAGCCAGGTGGTGGTGCTACTACTGCTCTGCTAGCCAGGTGGTGCTACTACTGCTCTGCCAGCCATGTGGTGGTGCTACTACTGCTCTGCTAGCCATGTGGTGGTGCTGCTACTGCTCTGCTAGCCATGTGGTGGTGCTGCTACTGCTCTGCTAGCCATGTGGTGGTGCTGCTACTGCTCTGCTAGCCATGTGGTGGTGCTGCTACTGCTCTGCTAGCCATGTGGTGGTGCTGCTACTGCTCTGCTAGCCAGGTGGTGCTGCTACTGCTCTGCTAGCCATGTGGTGGTGCTGCTACTGCTCTGCTAGCCAGGTGGTGCTGCTACTGCTCTGCTAGCCAGGTGGTGCTACTACTGCTCTGCTAGCCATGTGGGGGTGCTACTACTGCTCTGCTAGCCAGCCATGTGGTGGTGCTACTACTGCTCTGCTAGCCAGTCATGTGGTGGTGCTACTACTGCTCTGCTAGCCATGTGGTGGTGCTACTACTGCTCTGCTAGCCATGTGGTGGTGCTACTACTACTCTGCTAGCCAGGTGGTGCTACTACTACTCTGCTAGCTAGGTGGTGCTACTACTGCTCTGCCAGCCAGGTGGTGCTACTACTACTCTGCCAGCCAGGTGGTGCTACTACTACTCTGCTAGCCAGGTGGTGGTGCTACTACTGCTCTGCTAGCCAGGTGGTGGTGCTACTACTGCTCTGCTAGCCATGTGGTGCTACTACTACTGCTCTGCTAGCCATGTGATGGTGCTACTCCTGCTCTAATAGCCATGTGGTGGTGCTACTACTGCTCTGCTAGCCATGTGGTGGTGCTACTACTACTCTGCTAGCCATGTGGTGGTACTACTGCTCTGCTAGCCATGCGGTGGTGCTACTACTGCTCTGCTAGCCATGCGGTGGTGCTACTACTGCTCTGCTAGCCATGCGGTGGTGCTACTACTGCTCTGCTAGCCAGCCATGTGGTGGTGCTACTACTGCTCTGCTAGCCAGCCATGTGGTGGTGCTACTACTGCTCTGCTAGCCAGCCATGTGGTGGTGCTACTACTGCTCTGCTAGCCAGCCATGTGGTGGTGCTACTACTGCTCTGCTAGCCAGCCATGTGGTGGTGCTACTACTGCTCTGCTAGCCAGCCATGTGGTGGTGCTACTACTGCTCTGCTAGCCAGCCATGTGGTGGTGCTACTACTGCTCTGCTAGCCATGTGGTGGTGCTACTACTCCTCTGCTAGCCATGTGGTGGTGCTACTGCTCTGCTAGCCATGTGGTGGTGCTACTACTACTCTGCTAGCCAGGTGGTGCTACTACTACTCTGCTAGCCAGGTGGTGCTACTACTGCTCTGCCAGCCAGGTGGTGCTACTACTACTCTGCTAGCCAGGTGGTGCTACTACTACTCTGCTAGCCAGGTGGTGGTGCTACTACTGCTCTGCTAGCCAGGTGGTGGTGCTACTACTGCTCTGCTAGCCATGTGGTGCTACTACTACTGCTCTGCTAGCCATGTGGTGCTACTACTACTGCTCTGCTAGCCATGTGGTGCTACTACTACTGCTCTGCTAGCCATGTGATGGTGCTACTCCTGCTCTAATAGCCATGTGGTGGTGCTACTCCTGCTCTAATAGCCATGTGGTGGTGCTACTACTGCTCTGCTAGCCATGTGGTGGTACTACTACTCTGCTAGCCATGCGGTGGTGCTACTACTGCTCTGCTAGCCATGCGGTGGTGCTACTACTGCTCTGCTAGCCATGTGGTGGTACTACTACTCTGCTAGCCATGCGGTGGTGCTACTACTGCTCTGCTAGCCATGCGGTGGTGCTACTACTGCTCTGCTAGCCATGCGGTGGTGCTACTACTGCTCTGCTAGCCATGCGGTGGTGCTACTACTGCTCTGCTAGCCATGCGGTGGTGCTACTACTGCTCTGCTAGCCATGCGGTGGTGCTACTACTGCTCTGCTAGCCAGCCATGTGGTGGTGCTACTACTGCTCTGCTAGCCAGCCATGTGGTGGTGCTACTACTGCTCTGCTAGCCATGTGGTGCTACTACTACTCTGCTAGCCAGGTGGTGGTGCTACTACTGCTCTGCTAGCCTGGTGGTGGTGCTACTACTGCTCTGCTAGCCTGGTGGTGGTGCTACTACTGCTCTGCTAGCCAGGTGGTGGTGCTACTACTGCTCTGCTAGCCAGGTGGTGGTGCTACTACTGCTCTGCTAGCCATGTGGTGCTACTACTACTGCTCTGCTAGCCATGTGATGGTGCTACTCCTGCTCTAATAGCCATGTGGTGGTGCTACTACTGCTCTGCTAGCCATGTGGTGGTGCTACTGCTCTGCTAGCCATGTGGTGGTGCTACTACTACTCTGCTAGCCAGGTGGTGCTACTACTACTCTGCTAGCCATGTGGTGGTGCTACTACTGCTCTGCTAGCCAGGTGGTGGTGCTACTACTGCTCTGCTAGCCATGTGGTGGTGCTACTACTGCTCTGCTAGCCATGTGGTGGTGCTACTACTACTCTGCTAGCCAGGTGGTGCTACTACTACTCTGCTAGCCAGGTGGTGCTACTACTGCTCTGCCAGCCAGGTGGTACTACTACTCTGCCAGCCAGGTGGTGCTACTACTACTCTGCTAGCCAGGTGGTGGTGCTACTACTGCTCTGCTAGCCAGGTGGTGCTACTACTACTCTGCTAGCCAGGTGGTGGTGCTACTACTGCTCTGCTAGCCATGTGGTGGTGCTACTCCTGCTCTGCTAGCCATGTGGTTGTGCTACTACTACTCTGCTAGCCATGTGGTGGTGCTACTCCTGCACTAATAGCCATGTGGTTGCTACTACTGCTCTGCTAGCCAGGTGGTGGTGCTACTACTGCTCTGCTAGCCAGGTGGTGCTACTACTGCTCTGCCAGCCATGTGGTGGTGCTACTACTGCTCTGCTAGCCATGTGGTGGTGCTACTGCTCTGCTAGCCATGTGGTGGTGCTGCTACTGCTCTGCTAGCCATGTGGTGGTGCTGTTACTGCTCTGCTAGCCATGTGGTGGTGCTGCTACTGCTCTGCTAGCCAGGTGGTGGTGCTGCTACTGCTCTGCTAGCCAGGTGGTGCTGCTACTGCTCTGCTAGCCAGGTGGTGCTACTACTGCTCTGCTAGCCATGTGGGGGTGCTACTACTGCTCTGCTAGCCAGCCATGTGGTGGTGCTACTACTGCTCTGCTAGCCAGTCATGTGGTGGTGCTACTACTGCTCTGCTAGCCATGTGGTGGTGCTACTACTGCTCTGCTAGCCATGTGGTGGTGCTACTACTACTCTGCTAGCCAGGTGGTGCTACTACTACTCTGCTAGATAGGTGGTGCTACTACTGCTCTGCCAGCCAGGTGGTGCTACTACTACTCTGCCAGCCAGGTGGTGCTACTACTACTCTGCTAGCCAGGTGGTGGTGCTACTACTGCTCTGCTAGCCAGGTGGTGGTGCTACTACTGCTCTGCTAGCCATGTGGTGCTGCTACTACTGCTCTGCTAGCCATGTGATGGTGCTACTCCTGCTCTAATAGCCATGTGGTGGTGCTACTACTGCTCTGCTAGCCATGTGGTGGTGCTACTACTACTCTGCTAGCCATGTGGTGGTACTACTGCTCTGCTAGCCATGCGGTGGTGCTACTACTGCTCTGCTAGCCATGCGGTGGTGCTACTACTGCTCTGCTAGCCATGCGGTGGTGCTACTACTGCTCTGCTAGCCATGCGGTGGTGCTACTACTGCTCTGCTAGCCATGCGGTGGTGCTACTACTGCTCTGCTAGCCATGCGGTGGTGCTACTACTGCTCTGCTAGCCATGCGGTGGTGCTACTACTGCTCTGCTAGCCAGCCATGTGGTGGTGCTACTACTGCTCTGCTAGCCAGCCATGTGGTGGTGCTACTACTGCTCTGCTAGCCAGCCATGTGGTGGTGCTACTACTGCTCTGCTAGCCAGCCATGTGGTGGTGCTACTACTGCTCTGCTAGCCAGCCATGTGGTGGTGCTACTACTGCTCTGCTAGCCATGTGGTGGTGCTACTACTCCTCTGCTAGCCATGTGGTGGTGCTACTACTACTCTGCTAGCCAGGTGGTGCTACTACTACTCTGCTAGCCAGGTGGTGCTACTACTGCTCTGCCAGCCAGGTGGTGCTACTACTACTCTGCTAGCCAGGTGGTGCTACTACTACTCTGCTAGCCAGGTGGTGGTGCTACTACTGCTCTGCTAGCCAGGTGGTGGTGCTACTACTGCTCTGCTAGCCAGGTGGTGGTGCTACTACTGCTCTGCTAGCCATGTGGTGGTGCTACTCCTGCTCTAATAGCCATGTGGTGGTGCTACTACTACTCTGCTAGCCATGCGGTGGTGCTACTACTGCTCTGCTAGCCATGCGGTGGTGCTACTACTGCTCTGCTAGCCATGCGGTGGTGCTACTACTGCTCTGCTAGCCATGCGGTGGTGCTACTACTGCTCTGCTAGCCATGCGGTGGTGCTACTACTGCTCTGCTAGCCATGCGGTGGTGCTACTACTGCTCTGCTAGCCATGCGGTGGTGCTACTACTGCTCTGCTAGCCATGCGGTGGTGCTACTACTGCTCTGCTAGCCATGCGGTGGTGCTACTACTGCTCTGCTAGCCATGCGGTGGTGCTACTACTGCTCTGCTAGCCAGCCATGTGGTGGTGCTACTACTGCTCTGCTAGCCAGCCATGTGGTGGTGCTACTACTGCTCTGCTAGCCATGTGGTGGTGCTACTACTCCTCTGCTAGCCATGTGGTGGTGCTACTGCTCTGCTAGCCATGTGGTGGTGCTACTACTACTCTGCTAGCCAGGTGGTGCTACTACTGCTCTGCCAGCCAGGTGGTGCTACTACTACTCTGCTAGCCAGGTGGTGCTACTACTACTCTGCTAGCCAGGTGGTGGTGCTACTACTGCTCTGCTAGCCAGGTGGTGGTGCTACTACTGCTCTGCTAGCCATGTGGTGGTGCTACTACTACTCTGCTAGCCATGTGGTGGTGCTACTACTACTGCTCTAATAGCCAGGTGGTGGTGCTACTAATACTGCTTCGTAAACAACAGGTGTAGACTAAGAGAGAAATTATAACTTACAGGCCCTTCCCAAGAACCTCTCCCTCAATGTCAGCAACACATTATTACTTACAGGCCCTTCCCAAGAACCTCTCCCTCAATGTCAGCAACACAAAGTAGCTGATCGTGGACTGCAGGAAATGAAGGGCTCCTTGAAGGCTCCTGCCCCTGCTGACCAGGTGGTACTACTACTGCTCTATCTGAAAGGAAACACTTTGAAGTTTGTGTAAATGTAATAAATGTTTATTTATTTTTCATCTATTGAAATGCAAGAGAAAGGCCATCATATAATATTGCCATTTTGGCCACTAGATGACAGCAGTGTGTGCAAAGTTTCAGGTTGAACTAGTGAAGCATGACAATACTGGACAATATTTTGTATCAAGTCTGCCCAATTGGTCAATTGATACATTTTCAAGGACATAACTATAGAGAACATACAAAAATGATATGGTAATACACATTTTTAGTTTACACAGTCCCAAGAATGTCATACAGTATGGATCATTAGCTTATACACTAACTTTCACACATCTAGATGGCATGTTGGGTGTGGAGCCAGAGGCAGCAGTGGGTTCAAACTGCAGAACCCATTTGCTACATTTTATCTCTGGGACCCCCAGGATGACAAATCAGAGCCAGATTACTGAATGTAAGTACATTATTTACCTTCAGAGGTGAATGTATCAAACCAGTTGCCGTGCTAAGTTTTTTGTTGTTGTGCACTCTCCTCAAACAATAGCATGGTATTCTTTCACTGTAATAGCTACTGTAAATTGGACAGTGCAGTGAGATTAACAATAATTTAAGCTTTCTGCCGATATAAGACATGTCTATGTCCTGGAAAGTTTGCTGTTCCTTACAACGTCATGCTGATCACATTACAGCCTTCTGGTTAGTTCCACTGTCCCGGTATAGGGACACCGATCGCCTTCTGGTTAGCTCCACTGTCCCGGTATAGGAACACCGATCTCCTTCTGGTTAGCTCCACTGTCCCGGTATAGGGACACCGATCTCCTTCTGGTTAGCTCCACTGTCCCGGTATAGGGACACCGATCTCCTTCTGGTTAGCTCCACTGTCCCGGTATAGGGACACCGATCTCCTTCTGGTTAGCTCCACTGTACCGGTATAGGGACACCGATCGCCTTCTGGTTAGCTCCACTGTCCCGGTATAGGGACACCGATCGCCTTCTGGTTAGCTCCACTGTTCCGGTATAGGGACACCGATCGCCTTCTGGTTAGCTCCACTGTCCCGGTATAGGGACACCGATCGCCTTCTGGTTAGCTCCACTGTCCCGGTATAGGGACACCGATCTCCTTCTGGTTAGCTCCACTGTCCCGGTATAGGGACACCGATCGCCTTCTGGTTAGCTCCACTGTCCCGGTATAGGGACACCGATCGCCTTCTGGTTAGCTCCACTGTCCCGGTATAGGGACACCGATCGCCTTCTGGTTAGCTCCACTGTCCCGGTATAGGGACACCGATCGCCTTCTGGTTAGCTCCACTGTCCCGGTATAGGGACACCGATCGCCTTCTGGTTAGCTCCACTGTCCCGGTATAGGGACACCGATCGCCTTCTGGTTAGCTCCACTGTCCCGGTATAGGGACACCGATCGCCTTCTGGTTAGCTCCACTGTCCCGGTATAGGGACACCGATCGCCTTCTGGTTAGCTCCACTGTCCCGGTATAGGGACACCGATCGCCTTCTGGTTAGCTCCACTGTCCCGGTATAGGGACACCGATCGCCTTCTGGTTAGCTCCACTGTCCCGGTATAGGGACACCGATCGCCTTCTGGTTAGCTCCACTGTCCCGGTATAGGGACACCGATCGCCTTCTGGTTAGCTCCACTGTCCCGGTATAGGGACACCGATCTCCTTCTGGTTAGCTCCACTGTCCCGGTATAGGGACACCGATCTCCTTCTGGTTAGCTCCACTGTCCCGGTATAGGGACACCGATCGCCTTCTGGTTAGCTCCACTGTCCCGGTATAGGGACACCGATCGCCTTCTGGTTAGCTCCACTGTCCCGGTATAGGGACACCGATCGCCTTCTGGTTAGCTCCACTGTCCCGGTATAGGGACACCGATCGCCTTCTGGTTAGCTCCACTGTCCCGGTATAGGGACACCGATCGCCTTCTGGTTAGCTCCACTGTCCCGGTATAGGGACACCGATCGCCTTCTGGTTAGCTCCACTGTTCCGGTATAGGGACACCGATCGCCTTCTGGTTAGCTCCACTGTTCCGGTATAGGGACACCGATCGCCTTCTGGTTAGCTCCACTGTCCCGGTATAGGGACACCGATCGCCTTCTGGTTAGCTCCACTGTCCCGGTATAGGGACACCGATCGCCTTCTGGTTAGCTCCACTGTCCCGGTATAGGGACACCGATCGCCTTCTGGTTAGCTCCACTGTCCCGGTATAGGGACACCGATCGCCTTCTGGTTAGCTCCACTGTCCCGGTATAGGGACACCGATCGCCTTCTGGTTAGCTCCACTGTCCCGGTATAGGGACACCGATCGCCTTCTGGATAGCTCCACTGTCCCGGTATAGGAACACCGATCTCCTTCTGGTTAGCTCCACTGTCCCGGTATAGGGACACCGATCGCCTTCTGGTTAGCTCCACTGTCCCGGTATAGGGACACCGATCGCCTTCTGGTTAGCTCCACTGTCCCGGTATAGGGACACCGATCGCCTTCTGGTTAGCTCCACTGTCCCGGTATAGGGACACCGATCGCCTTCTGGTTAGCTCCACTGTCCCGGTATAGGGACACCGATCGCCTTCTGGTTAGCTCCACTGTCCCGGTATAGGGACACCGATCGCCTTCTGGTTAGCTCCACTGTCCCGGTATAGGGACACCGATCGCCTTCTGGTTAGCTCCACTGTCCCGGTATAGGGACACCGATCGCCTTCTGGTTAGCTCCACTGTCCCGGTATAGGGACACCGATCTCCTTCTGGTTAGCTCCACTGTCCCGGTATAGGGACACCGATCGCCTTCTGGTGGTTAGCTCCACTGTCCCGGTATAGGGACACCGATCGCCTTCTGGTGGTTAGCTCCACTGTCCCGGTATAGGGACACCGATCTCCTTCTGGTTAGCTCCACTGTCCCGGTATAGGGACACCGATCGCCTTCTGGTTAGCTCCACTGTCCCGGAATAGGGACACCGATCGCCTTCTGGTTAGCTCCACTGTCCCGGAATAGGGACACCGATCTCCTTCTGGTTAGCTCCACTGTCCCGGAATAGGGACACCGATCTCCTTCTGGTTAGCTCCACTGTCCCGGAATAGGGACACCGATCGCCTTCTGGTTAGCTCCACTGTCCCGGTATAGGGACACCGATCGCCTTCTGGTTAGCTCCACTGTCCCGGAATAGGAACACCGATCTCCTTCTGGTTAGCTCCACTGTCCCGGTATAGGAACACCGATCGCCTTCTGGTTAGCTCCACTGTCCCGGAATAGGAACACCGATCTCCTTCTGGTTAGCTCCACTGTCCCGGTATAGGGACACCGATCGCCTTCTGGTTAGCTCCACTGTCCCGGTATAGGGACACCGATCGCCTTCTGGTTAGCTCCACTGTCCCGGTATAGGGACACCGATCGCCTTCTGGTTAGCTCCACTGTCCCGGTATAGGGACACCGATCGCCTTCTGGTTAGCTCCACTGTCCCGGTATAGGGACACCGATCGCCTTCTGGTTAGCTCCACTGTCCCGGTATAGGGACACCGATCGCCTTCTGGTTAGCTCCACTGTCCCGGTATAGGGACACCGATCGCCTTTTGGTGGTTAGCTCCACTGTCCCGGTATAGGGACACCGATCTCCTTCTGGTTAGCTCCACTGTCCCGGTATAGGGACACCGATCGCCTTCTGGTTAGCTCCACTGTCCCGGTATAGGGACACCGATCGCCTTCTGGTGGTTAGCTCCACTGTCCCGGTATAGGGACACCGATCGCCTTTTGGTGGTTAGCTCCACTGTCCCGGTATAGGGACACCGATCGCCTTTTGGTGGTTAGCTCCACTGTCCCGGTATAGGGACACCGATCGCCTTCTGGTGGTTAGCTCCACTGTCCCGGCATAGGGACACCGATCGCCTTCTGGTTAGCTCCACTGTCCCGGTATAGGGACACCGATCGCCTTCTGGTTAGCTCCACTGTCCCGGTATAGGGACAACGATCGCCTTTCTGGTTAGCTCCACTGTCCCGGTATAGGGACAACGATCGCCTTTCTGGTTAGCTCCACTGTCCCGGTATAGGGACACCGATCGCCTTCTGGTTAGCTCCACTGTCCCGGTATAGGGACACCGATCGCCTTCTGGTTAGCTCCACTGTCCCGGTATAGGGACACCGATCGCCTTCTGGTTAGCTCCACTGTCCCGGTATAGGGACACCGATCGCCTTCTGGTTAGCTCCACTGTCCCGGTATAGGGACACCGATCGCCTTCTGGTTAGCTCCACTGTCCCGGTATAGGGACACCGATCGCCTTCTGGTTAGCTCCACTGTCCCGCTATAGGGACACCGATCGCCTTCTGGTTAGCTCCACTGTCCCGGTATAGGGACACCGATCGCCTTCTGGTTAGCTCCACTGTCCCGGTATAGGGACACCGATCGCCTTCTGGTTAGCTCCACTGTCCCGCTATAGGGACACCGATCGCCTTCTGGTTAGCTCCACTGTCCCGGTATAGGGACACCGATCGCCTTTTGGTTAGCTCCACTGTCCCGGAATAGGGACACCGATCGCCTTTTGGTGGTTAGCTCCACTGTCCCGGTATAGGGACACCGATCGCCTTCTGGTTAGCTCCACTGTCCCGGTATAGGGACACCGATCGCCTTCTGGTTAGCTCCACTGTCCCGGTATAGGGACACCGATCGCCTTCTGGTTAGCTCCACTGTCCCGGTATAGGGACACCGATCGCCTTCTGGTTAGCTCCACTGTCCCGGTATAGGGACACCGATCGCCTTCTGGGAGGCCGTCATCGTATAAAGGAACTTGTTCTTAACTGACTCGCCTAGTTATATAGAAAAATACCAGGTAATAACATGACTATATACAGGAAGTACCAGGTAATAATAACATGGCTATATACAGGGAGTACCAGGTAATAACATGGCTATATACAGGGAGTACGAGCTAATAACATGGCTATATACAGGGAGTACCAGGTAATAACATGGCTATATACAGAGAGTACCAGGTAATAACATGGCTATATACAGGGAGTACCAGGTAATAACATGGCTATATACAGGAAGTACCAGGTAATAACATGACTATATACAGGGAGTACCAGGTAATAACATGGCTATATACAGGGAGTACCAGGTAATAACATGGCTATATACAGGGAGTACCAGGTAATAACATGGCTATATACAGGGAGTACCAGGTAATAACATGGCTATATACAGGAAGTACCAGGTAATAACATGGCTATATACAGGGAGTACCAGGTAATAACATGGCTATATACAGGGAGTACCAGGTAATAACATGGCTATATACATGGAGTACCAGGTAATAACATGGCTATATACAGGGAGTACCGGGTAATAACATGGCTATATACAGGGAGTACCGGGTAATAACATGGCTATATACAGGGAGTACCAGGTAATAACATGGCTATATACAGGGAGTACCAGGTAATAACATGGCTATATACAGGGAGTACCAGGTAATAACATGGTTATATACAGGGAGTACCAGGTAATAACATGGCTATATACAGGGAGTACCAGGTAATAACATGGCTATATACAGGAAGTACCAGGTAATAACATGGCTATATACAGGGAGTACCAGGTAATGACATGGCTATATACAAAGAGACCCAGGTAATAACATGGCTATATACAGGGAGTACCAGGTAATAACATGGCTATATACAGGGAGTACCAGGTAATAACATGGCTATATACAAAGAGACCCAGGTAATAACATGGCTATATACAGGGAGTACCAGGTAATAACGTGGCTATATACAGGGAGTACCAGGTAATAACATGGCTATATACAGGAAGTACCAGCTAACAACATGGCTATACACAGGAAGTACCAGGTAATAACATGGCTATATACAGGGAGTACCAGGTAATAACATGGCTATATACAGGGAGTACCAGGTAATAACATGGCTATATACAGGAAGTACCAGCTAACAACATGGCTATACACAGGAAGTACCAGTACTGAGTATAGCCATGTTACTTTACCTCATTATTGTTATTCACTGTATATTTAATCTTCATATCACTGTTTAATGTATTTTGATGTTAACTCCGTGTTGTTGGAAAAGGACCCGTAAGTAAGAATTTTCTTGTCAGTCTTCTTCTGTTGTTTACAAAAGCATGTGCCAAATAAAATTTGATTTAGATTTGCTATGTCCACATTCTCTAGCCAGCTGGGTTCACTTAAGACGTTGCCTGTGTTGGAACATTGTGTGTCTGTAGTAACAGGAAAAGCATATGAATGTATATCCTACATCAACACTAATGATCTTTTGAGAAACCACTAAAGCTTTATCTAAAAAAAAAAAAAAAAAGATAGAAGAACACTTTTCAAGACATTCTGATTATCACTCTCTTTTTCTCAAACCCCACTTCCTGTGGGCTTCCTCAATGTCACAGTGCAGTTTCGTTGTGTAGCCAACAGATGGCATCCTTGTCAGACGTATACATGTGTGTCTGCTCCGAGCGACAGACCGGTCTGTGTCTGCTCCGAGCGACAGACCGGTCTGTGCTCGGAGGGGACAGTCACAACACACTGAAAACACAGCAGTCAAGAGTCACAGACAGGAGTAGCATGACTTACTACAGCAATAAGACCAGCTAGTTACTTTGATGTCATATAAGGTAAGAACATCAGGTACTTTGTTATAGCTTACCTAGTGTAGTTGTTACATAGTTCTGACAGGGAAACTGTGTCTTCAAGCTGTAGTGTTGTTACAGCCCTTTATTGATACATGGGTGGAGAACGTTTGTTCAACTCTTCAAGGCAACTTGAAAATCATTCATTATTCTTTCAAACGATCATGATTATAGTTTGACGTGTTAAATCTTCCGTAATTTCTGTAAAACTACTTTTATTTTTGCTTTTGAATATCCAGGTTTAATCCTTGGTAATTTGGCATTCAAATTCAGGCTTTGTGTTGTAATTTGCCTGATACTGAAGCCCTGTTATTCCAACAGTGGCATTTCGATTCAGGCTTAGTGTTGCTAGGCTCCTTGGCTAAAATGTTGTGAAAGAAAGGCAGACTGGGACACTATTCCTTATGTAGTGCACTACTTTTGACCAGGACCCATAGGGAGACCCATAGAGAGACCCATAGAGAGACCCATAGAGAGACCCATAGGGAGACAGACCCATAGAGAGACCCATAGAGAGACCCATAGGGAGACAGACCCATAGAGAGACCCATAGGGAGACAGACCCATAGAGAGACCCATAGAGAGACCCATAGAGAGACCCATAGGGAGACCCATAGGGAGACCCATAGAGAGACCCATAGAGAGACCCATAGGGAGACAGACCCATAGAGAGACCCATAGAGAGACCCATAGAGAGACCCATAGAGAGACCCATAGAGAGACCCATAGGGAGACAGACCCATAGGGAGACCCATAGGGAGACAGACCCATAGAGAGACCCATAGAGAGACCCATAGAGAGACCCATAGAGAGACCCATAGGGAGACAGACCCATAGAGAGACCCATAGAGAGACCCATAGGGAGACAGACCCATAGAGAGACCCATAGGGAGACAGACCCATAGGGAGACCCATAGGGAGACCCATAGGGAGACAGACCCATAGGGAGACCCATAGAGAGACCCACAGAGAGACCCATAGAGAGACCCACAGAGAGACCCACAGAGAGACCCATAGAGAAACCCATAGAGAGACCCATAGAGAGACCCATAGGGAGACAGACCCATAGAGAGACCCATAGGGAGACCCATAGGGAGACCCATAGGGAGACAGACCCATAGGGAGACCCATAGGGAGACCCATAGGGAGACAGACCCATAGGGAGACAGACCCATAGGGAGACAGACCCATAGGGAGACCCATAGGGAGACCCATAGAGAGACCCATAGAGAGACCCATAGAGAGACCCATAGAGAGACCCATAGAGAGACCCATAGAGAGACCCATAGGGAGACCCATAGGGAGACAGACCCATAGACAGACCCATAGAGAGACCCATAGAGAGACCCATAGAGAGACCCATAGAGAGACCCATAGGGAGACAGACCCATAGACAGACCCATAGACAGACCCATAGAGAGACCCATAGAGAGACCCAAAGAGAGACCCATAGAGAGACCCATAGGGAGACAGACCCATAGAGAGACCCATAGAGAGACCCATAGAGAGACCCATAGGGAGACCCATAGAGAGACCCATAGAGAGACCCATAGACAGACCCATAGGGAGACCCATAGAGAGACCCATAGAGAGACCCATAGAGAGACCCATAGAGAGACCCATAGACAGACCCATAGGGAGACCCATAGAGAGACCCATAGAGAGACCCATAGAGAGACCCATAGAGAGACCCATAGAGAGACCCATAGAGAGACCCATAGGGAGACAGACCCATAGACAGACCCATAGACAGACCCATAGAGAGACCCAAAGAGAGACCCATAGAGAGACCCATAGGGAGACAGACCCATAGAGAGACCCATAGGGAGACAGACCCATAGAGAGACCCATAGGGAGACCCATAGGGAGACCCATAGGGAGACCCATAGAGAGACCCATAGAGAGACCCATAGAGAGACCCATAGAGAGACCCATAGAGAGACCCATAGAGAGACCCATAGGGAGACCCATAGGGAGACAGACCCATAGGGAGACCCATAGAGAGACCCATAGAGAGACCCATAGAGAGACCCATAGGGAGACCCATAGGGAGACAGACCCATAGACAGACCCATAGACAGACCCATAGAGAGACCCATAGAGAGACCCATAGAGAGACCCATAGGGAGACCCATAGGGAGACAGACCCATAGAGAGACCCATAGAGAGACCCATAGGGAGACCCATAGGGAGACAGACCCATAGGGAGACCCATAGAGAGACCCATAGGGAGACCCATAGAGAGACCCATAGAGAGACCCACAGAGAGACCCACAGAGAGACCCATAGAGAGACCCATAGAGAGACCCATAGAGAGACCCATAGAGAGACCCATAGACAGACCCATAGAGAGACCCATAGAGAGACCCATAGAGAGACCCATAGGGAGACCCATAGGGAGACAGACCCATAGAGAGACCCATAGAGAGACCCATAGAGAGACCCATAGAGAGACCCATAGGGAGACCCATAGGGAGACAGACCCATAGAGAGACCCATAGAGAGACCCATAGAGAGACCCATAGAGAGACCCATAGGGAGACCCATAGGGAGACCCACAGAGAGACCCACAGAGAGACCCACAGAGAGACCCATAGAGAGACCCATAGAGAGACCCATAGAGAGACCCATAGAGAGACCCATAGGGAGACCCATAGGGAGACAGACCCATAGAGAGACCCATAGAGAGACCCATAGGGAGACCCATAGGGAGACAGACCCATAGGGAGACCCATAGAGAGACCCATAGAGAGACCCATAGAGAGACCCATAGGGAGACCCATAGGGAGACCCACAGAGAGACCCACAGAGAGACCCATAGAGAGACCCATAGAGAGACCCATAGAGAGACCCATAGGGAGACCCATAGGGAGACAGACCCATAGACAGACCCATAGAGAGACCCATAGAGAGACCCATAGAGAGACCCATAGGGAGACCCATAGGGAGACAGACCCATAGAGAGACCCATAGAGAGACCCATAGGGAGACCCATAGGGAGACAGACCCATAGGGAGACCCATAGAGAGACCCATAGAGAGACCCATAGAGAGACCCATAGAGAGACCCATAGAGAGACCCATAGGGAGACCCATAGGGAGACCCATAGGGAGACCCACAGAGAGACCCACAGAGAGACCCATAGAGAGACCCATAGAGAGACCCATAGAGAGACCCATAGGGAGACAGACCCATAGAGAGACCCATAGAGAGACCCATAGAGAGACCCATAGAGAGACCCATAGGGAGACAGACCCATAGGGAGACCCATAGGGAGACCCATAGGGAGAGCCATAGAGAGACCCATAGAGAGACCCACAGAGAGACCCACAGAGAGACCCATAGAGAAACCCATAGAGAGACCCATAGAGAGACCCATAGGGAGACAGACCCATAGAGAGACCCATAGGGAGACCCATAGGGAGACCCATAGGGAGACAGACCCATAGGGAGACCCATAGAGAGACCCATAGGGAGACCCATAGGGAGACCCATAGGGAGACCCATAGGGAGACCCATAGGGAGACAGACCCATAGGGAGACAGATCCATAGGGAGACAGACCCATAGGGAGACCCATAGGGAGACCCATAGGGAGACCCATAGAGAGACCCATAGAGAGACCCATAGAGAGACCCATAGGGAGACCCATAGACAGACCCATAGAGAGACCCATAGAGAGACCCAAAGAGAGACCCATAGAGAGACCCATAGGGAGACAGACCCATAGAGAGACCCATAGAGAGACCCATAGAGAGACCCATAGGGAGACCCATAGGGAGACCCATAGAGAGACCCATAGAGAGACCCATAGAGAGACCCATAGAGAGACCCATAGAGAGACCCATAGAGAGACCCATAGAGAGACCCATAGGGAGACCCATAGGGAGACAGACCCATAGGGAGACCCATAGGGAGACCCATAGAGAGACCCATAGAGAGACCCATAGAGAGACCCATAGAGAGACCCATAGGGAGACCCATAGGGAGACAGACCCATAGACAGACCCATAGAGAGACCCATAGAGAGACCCATAGAGAGACCCATAGGGAGACCCATAGGGAGACAGACCCATAGAGAGACCCATAGAGAGACCCATAGAGAGACCCATAGGGAGACCCATAGGGAGACAGACCCATAGGGAGACCCATAGAGAGACCCATAGAGAGACCCATAGAGAGACCCATAGAGAGACCCACAGGGAGACCCACAGAGAGACCCATAGAGAGACCCATAGAGAGACCCATAGAGAGACCCATAGAGAGACCCATAGAGAGACCCATAGAGACCCATAGGGAGACAGACCCATAGAGAGACCCATAGAGAGACCCATAGGGAGACCCATAGGGAGACAGACCCATAGAGAGACCCATAGAGAGACCCATAGAGAGACCCATAGAGAGACCCATAGAGAGACCCATAGGGAGACCCATAGGGAGACAGACCCATAGGGAGACCCATAGAGAGACCCATAGAGAGACCCATAGGGAGACCCATAGGGAGACAGACCCATAGGGAGACCCATAGAGAGACCCATAGGGAGACCCATAGAGAGACCCATAGGGAGACCCATAGGGAGACCCATAGAGAGACCCATAGAGAGACCCATAGAGAGACAGACCCATAGAGAGACCCATAGAGAGACCCATAGAGAGACCCATAGGGAGACAGACCCATAGGGAGACCCATAGGGAGACCCATAGGGAGACCCATAGAGAGACCCATAGAGAGACCCATAGAGAGACCCATAGAGAGACCCATAGGGAGACCCATAGAGAGACCCATAGAGAGACAGACCCATAGGGAGACAGACCCATAGGGAGACAGACCCATAGGGAGACAGACCCATAGAGAGACCCATAGAGAGACCCATAGGGAGACCCATAGAGAGACCCATAGGGAGACAGACCCATAGGGAGACCCATAGGGAGACAGACCCATAGGGAGACCCATGAGACCCATAGGGAGACCCATGAGACCCATAGAGAGACCCATAGAGAGACCCACAGGGAGACCCACAGGGAGACCCACAGGGAGACCCATAGAGAGACCCATGAGACCCATGAGACCCATAGAGAGACCCATAGAGAGACCCATACAGAGACCCATAGAGAGACCCACAGAGAGACCCACAGAGAGACCCACAGAGAGACCCACAGAGAGACCCACAGAGAGACCCACAGAGAGACCCATAGAGAGACCCATAGAGAGACCCATAGGGAGACCCATAGGGAGACCCACAGGGAGACCCACAGAGAGACCCACAGAGAGACCCACAGAGAGACCCACAGAGAGACCCACAGAGAGACCCACAGAGAGACCCACAGAGAGACCCACAGAGAGACCCATAGAGAGACCCATAGGGAGACCCATAGGGAGACCCATAGAGAGACCCATAGAGAGACCCACAGAGAGACCCACAGAGAAACCCACAGAGAGACCCATAGAGAGACCCATAGAGAGACCCATAGAGAGACCCATAGGGAGACCCACAGAGAGACCCACAGAGAGACCCATAGGGAGACCCACAGGGAGACCCATAGGGAGACCCATAGAGAGACCCATAGAGAGACCCATAGAGAGACCCATAGAGAGACCCATAGAGAGACCCATAGAGAGACCCATAGGGAGACCCATAGGGAGACCCATAGGGAGACCCATAGGGAGACCCATAGGGAGACCCATAGAGAGACCCATAGGGAGACCCATAGGGAGACCCATAGAGAGACCCATAGGGAGACCCATAGGGAGACCCATAGGGAGACCCATAGAGAGACCCACAGAGAGACCCATCATGTCCATTGGCCTGTAGTGTTAGGCTCAGCTTCAGAATGATCATTTCCTGGCTCTGCCTCAGAAGGATCCTATCCTGGCTTATGGAACACATGGAGTTGCACTTCCTTTTCGTTTGAGCTGGAATGTAGTGCAGCAAGCTGGGACATGTGGGTAGAGATGTCAGTGCTCATCTCACAATCGCTCGACAGTGCGTTGCTGCGCTGCTCTCATTCTCTCTTGTGTCGCTCAGAACTGAACAGGCAATTCTCTCTCGTTGTGTCGCTCAGAACTGAAGACAGAGTTACGCGTTTATCGTTTACGAGGACGTATCGACCCTCAATGAGGACATTTGGGCATGGCTGTTTTCAAGCAACAGAAAGTAGAGGACTTCTATGAGATTGGTGAAGAGCTGGGGAGGTGAGTGTGTTACTGTTTCTCCTGAACTGTTATTACTGTTTTATGAGCTCTTATAGGCCTGTTATGTAGCTCTATGCTCTGTGTTGTGTATGTAGATTATGCTGTATGTCAATATTATGAGCTGTTATATACATCTTATTTAGCTCTAAGATCAGTGTTTGTGTATTTAGTCTTTATTAGGACTCCTTCTTAGTGATAATCCCAGTCCCACATGTTGACTGGCCAGCCTGATCCTGGGGTGTGCTGTAAACGAGGACAACAGAGAAATGCAAACAGCTGGCTTGTTGATGTGTATAGGACAGGAGCTAGTTACAGTTTACAGCAAGAGTTAAATATAGGATATGATACTGTACTGGAGATCAATGAAGGACAGGATAATGGAGTTAAAGTAGGATAGGATACTGTAATGGAGATAAACGAAGGACAGGATAATGGAGTTAAAGTAGGATAGGATACTGTAATGGAGATAAAGTAGGACAGGATAATGGAGATAAACATACGATATGATAATGGAGTTAAAGTAGGATAGGATACTGTAATGGAGATAAACGAAGGACAGGATAATGGTGTTAAATGTAGGATAGGATACTGTAATGGAGATAAACGAAGGACAGGATAATGGTGTTAAATGTAGGATAGGATACTGTACTGGAGATAAATGAAGGACAGGATAATGGTGTTAAATGTAGGATAGGATACTGTAATGGAGATAAAGTAGGACAGGATAATGGAGATAAACATACTATATGATAATGGAGATAGCCATAGGACAGGATAATGGAGTAAAAGTAACACAGGATACTGTACTGGAGATAAATATAGGATAGGATACTGTAGTGGAGATAACCGTAGGGCAGGATAATGGAGATGAACATACTGTATGATAATGGAGATAACCGTATGACAGGATAATGGAGATAAGTATACTATATGATAATGGAGATAAACATGCTATATGATAATGGAGATAAACATACTATATGATAATGGAGATAAATGTAGAACAGGATAATGGAGATAAACATACTATATGATCATGGAGATAAATGTAGAACAGGATAATGGAGATAAACATACTATATGATCATGGAGATAAATGTAGAACAGGATAATGGAGATAAACATACTATATGATAATGGAGATAAACATACTATATGATCATGGAGATAAATGTAGAACAGGATAATGGAGATAAACATACTATATGATAATGGAGATAAACATACTATATGATAATGGAGATAAACATACTATATGATCATGGAGATAAACATACTATATGATAATGGAACATAATAATGAAGGTGATTTCCCAAACTGTTTATTACCACGTTATTCAACTTCCTGTCTATTTTCAGCCAA
This sequence comes from Salvelinus fontinalis, assembly GCF_029448725.1. NCBI lineage: Eukaryota > Metazoa > Chordata > Actinopteri > Salmoniformes > Salmonidae > Salvelinus > Salvelinus fontinalis. Next base: position 2,150,877 of record NW_026600210.1, on the reverse strand, counting down.
TGTGGAAATGAACCTGTAGAAACCCAGTCTCTGGTTTAAAACAGTCCCCTCAACGGGCCCTATAGGCAGACTATCCTCCCAGTAAGGAACTGCTGTTGTAGAGTACATCGAGGGGAAATCCTTCTAAGGAAGTATACAATAATTCAAAAGAGGTTCGGAATGTGTTCAGCAGGAAGTTCATTAAGTCACGTGTGGGACGGACGGACGGACAGTATTGGAGGGTTCCATGAGAAGGTAGCCAACAAGCACTTCTAAAACAGCCAACAGGACTTGAAATATGATCTGTGGTCTACCACACTATAGTAACTTCCTGTTCTGCTATTTTCTGTGACCTGCTAGGGTTTGACTTTGTTCTCTTTAACACTGGGTTCAGTTCAGATGGCTCTTGCACTCTATTTGAACGCTGGTTATTGGAACATTCAGCTGTTACTGGGGAGATGGTTTTATTGTGTTCAATAGGGACTGTTTAGGACACACAAGACTTCACGAGTGGTTAGATTTGCATGTGTTGAACCCCATAAACACAAGGACAGCAACAAGACTGGGTTGGGAAGCCTCAGACAACTGAAATGAAAGAGGAAGAACTGTGTGTGTGTGTGGTGTGTGTGTGGTGTGTGTGTGTGTGTGTGTGTGTGTGTGTGTGTGTGTGTGTGTGTGTGTGTGTGTGTGTGTGTGTGTGTGTGTGTGTGTGTGAGTTTCCTCAACACCTCAGCAGCTGCTGTGTCAGTCATTAGAGAGAGAGAGAGGGGGGAGAGAGAGGGAGGGAGGAGAGAGAGGATGGGGAGAGAGAGGGGGGAAGGAGAGAGAGGGAGGAGAGAGAGGGGGGAAAAGAGAGAGGGAGGAGAGAGAGAGAGGGAGAGAGAGGGGAAAGAGAGAGAGAGGGAGAGAGGGGAAAGAGAGAGAGGAGAGAGGGAGACAGTCAGAGAGAGAAACAGATAGATAAGAAAGAAAGATAGAGAGACACAGATCACTTGCTTTGGCGATGTTCACATATGTTTCCCATGCCAAAAAAGCCCTTGACTTGAATTTAAGAGAATAGTTCCAACTTGAGCAGCAGCTGCTGAAAAAATGAGCTCCTACAAATATTGAAATTAACATGGTTTTTAGAGTGAAGTACATTGGAAAAAAAACAAAAGAAAACTGAAAGACTGAATGTGAGACAAAACAAGCAACAAATGAATAAGATAGGCCTATAAGATTGTGCAGTTAGCTTAGCTAGCTAGATTGTTAAGCAGTTGCTAGAGACTCTCCTAAAAGAAGATAGCTAGCTAACAAATCAGCTAGTTAACAACACAATAGAAAGACAACGGACATCAAAGTAAAGCAGTTCTCTAAAGACTCTAACACAAGAAACAAAGCTGGTTTTGTAAAAGGTTCTATTCTATTCTATGCTTCTATTCTATTCTATTTTATTCTATGCTTCTATTGCAATATTGTAGCCAACATCTCCAGAGTTGCTATGGAAATTATTTACCCACCAGACATCCAGACGGAGAAAGCTAAGAAAAGTTTCAAAGGTTTGTTGATGGGACAGAACCATGAATGCCCGTTTGCAGATCTTACCAGTTACAAAAACAAGAGCAAATGTAATATTTAATACCAAACGAGGGCACATATGGAAAAGGGTTATTTGCAACCATTTCCCTTTCTCAAAACAAAAGAGAGAGGCATCAGCCAAGGATGTCAGATCAGCTCATTTTGAAGAAGCTGACCAGAGCAACGTGAATTAAACAGTCAACTTCTACTACTCTGAGGTCGAACACGGTCCTTCAGAGAAGTACACCACATGATGCCGTCCACACCATGTGTCAGTCAGATCATCAGCCTACATGTGCTGAGGTAACCTCTGGCAAAAGACACCTAGAACTATCAGAGATAGGAGACGTGCGCCAACTACTGTATATAATATGCAGACTACTGGACGAGACAGACCCTTTAATTCACACAACATATAACACAAACACTAAATACCTTTTTGAATCCACATAATACATTTACAGAAAAAGGATCCCAACATTTTAAAGATCCCTGTCTGCATGGCACTCAAGGGTACAGAAAGCACCTCTTTCCTTAAACAGCTAGGCTGTCCACTATAGCTGTACCTAGCCAACTGCTTTGCCCTAGTCCCACTACAGCTGAAACAGAGCAGTACCTAGCCAACTGCTTTGCCCTAGTCCCACGACAGCTGAAACAGAGCTGTACCTAGCCAACTGCTTTGCCCTAGTCCCACTACAGCTGAAACAGAGCAGTACCTAGCCAACTGCTTTGTCCTAGTCTCACTACAGCTGAAACAGAGCAGTACCTAGCCACCTGCTTTGTCCTAGTCCCACTACAGCTGAAACAGAGCAGTACCTAGCCAACTGCTTTGCCCTAGTCCCACTACAGCTGAAACAGAGCAGTACCTAGCCAACTGCTTTGCCCTAGTCTCACTACAGCTGAAACAGAGCAGTACCTAGCCACCTGCTTTGTCCTAGTCTCACTACAGCTGAAACAGAACAGTACCTAGCCAACTGCTTTGCCCTAGTCTCACTACAGCTGAAACAGAGCAGTACCTAGCCACCTGCTTTGTCCTAGTCTCACTACAGCTGAAACAGAACAGTACCTAGCCAACTGCTTTGCCCTAGTCCCACTACAGCTGAAACAGAGCAGTACCTAGCCAACTGCTTTGCCCTAGTCCCACTACAGCTGAAACAGAGCAGTACCTAGCCAACTGCTTTGCCCTAGTCCCACTACAGCTGAAACAGTGATGTACCTAGCCAACTGCTTTGCCCTAGTTTCTGTCAGGCTACCGAATAACGGCGCCACCAGCTTACACCTACACCCGTTGATGTCCAAGCGTGCCACGACGGGCTGGTACTTAAGCAGCTTCCAGGGAAAGGCCTGCTCCATGTAGCCGTCCAATGAGCAGCCCACTTCCACAATAAGCACCTCCCCCTGGCCCCTCCCCCTTCCACAATAACCACCTCCCCCTGGCCTCCCCCCATCAACAACAACATCTTGTGTATTTGACTAACAGAATAACACATCATCATCAACATCAAACCAGCTTCCCCTTTACACAACAATGTGTAAGGGGAACAATCTTACCTCGCTGGCTCTCAGGTCAACACGCCAGTCGTGTCTAGCATTGTACAAAACCATGTATGAACAGGAATCATTCACAACATGGGAAATGGACTCACTGTTGGTTCACTAGTCCAGCCTTACTGCAGTGTTTCACTAGTCCAGCCTTACTACACTGCTGGTTCACTAGTCCAGCCTTACTACACTGGTTCACTAGTCCAGCCTTACTACACTGGTTCACTAGTCCAGCCTTACTGCACTGCTGGTTCACTAGTCCAGCCTTACTACACTGTTGGTTCACTAGTCCAGCCTTACTACACTGTTGGTTCACTAGTCCAGCCTTACTACACTGTTGGTTCACTAGTCCAGCCTTACTACACTGTTGGTTCACTAGTCCAGCCTTACTACACTGTTGGTTCACTAGTCCAGCCTTACTACACTGTTGGTTCACTAGTCCAGCCTTACTACACTGTTGGTTCACTAGTCCAGCCTTACTACACTGTTGGTTCACTAGTCCAGCCTTACTACACTGTTGGTTCACTAGTCCAGCCTTACTACACTGTTGGTTCACTAGTCCAGCCTTACTGCACTGTTGGTTCACTAGTCCAGCCTTACTCCACTGGTTCACTAGTCCAGCCTTACTACACTGTTGGTTCACTAGTCCAGCCTTACTACACTGGTGGTTCACTAGTCCAGCCTTACTGCACTGTTGGTTCACTAGTCCAGCCTTACTACGCTGTTGGTTCACTAGTCCAGCCTTACTACACTGTTGGTTCACTAGTCCAGCCTTACTACACTGTTGGTTCACTAGTCCAGCCTTGCTACACTGTTGGTTCACTAGTCCAGCCTTACTACACTGTTGGTTCACTAGTCCAGCCTTACTGCACTGTTGGTTCACTAGTCCAGCCTTACTGCACTGCTGGTTCACTAGTCCAGCCTTACTGCACTGTTGGTTCACTAGTCCAGCCTTACTACACTGGTTCACTAGTCCAGCCTTACTACACTGTTGGTTCACTAGTCCAGCCTTACTACACTGTTGGTTCACTAGTCCAGCCTTACTACACTGGTTCACTAGTCCAGCCTTACTACACTGTTGGTTCACTAGTCCAGCCTTACTGCACTGTTGGTTCACTAGTCCAGCCTTACTGCACTGTTGGTTCACTAGTCCAGCCTTACTGCACTGTTGGTTCACTAGTCCAGCCTTACTACACTGTTGGTTCACTAGTCCAGCCTTACTACACTGTTGGTTCACTAGTCCAGCCGTATTGCACTGCTGGTTCACTAGTCCAGCCTTACTACACTGTTGGTTCACTAGTCCAGCCTTACTACACTGTTGGTTCACTAGTCCAGCCTTACTACACTGTTGGTTCACTAGTCCAGCCTTACTACACTGTTGGTTCACTAGTCCAGCCTTACTGCACTGTTGGTTCACTAGTCCAGCCTTACTCCACTGTTTCACTAGTCCAGCCTTACTGCACTGTTGGTTCACTAGTCCAGCCTTACTACACTGTTGGTTCACTAGTCCAGCCTTACTACACTGTTGGTTCACTAGTCCAGCCTTACTACACTGTTGGTTCACTAGTCCAGCCTTACTGCACTGTTGGTTCACTAGTCCAGCCTTACTCCACTGGTTCACTAGTCCAGCCTTACTACACTGTTGGTTCACTAGTCCAGCCTTACTACACTGTTGGTTCACTAGTCCAGCCTTACTACACTGTTGGTTCACTAGTCCAGCCTTACTGCACTGTTGGTTCACTAGTCCAGCCTTACTCCACTGGTTCACTAGTCCAGCCTTACTACACTGTTGGTTCACTAGTCCAGCCTTACTACACTGGTGGTTCACTAGTCCAGCCTTACTACACTGGTGGTTCACTAGTCCAGCCTTACTACACTGTTGGTTCACTAGTCCAGACTTACTACACTGTTGGTTCACTAGTCCAGCCTTACTACACTGTTGGTTCACTAGTCCAGCCTTACTGCACTGTTGGTTCACTAGTCCAGCCTTACTGCACTGTTGGTTCACTAGTCCAGCCTTACTACACTGGTTCACTAGTCCAGCCTTACTACACTGGTTCACTAGTCCAGCCTTACTACACTGGTTCACTAGTCCAGCCTTACTACACTGGTTCACTAGTCCAGCCTTACTACACTGTTGGTTCACTAGTCCAGCCTTACTACACTGGTTCACTAGTCCAGCCTTACTACACTGGTTCACTAGTCCAGCCTTACCACACTGGTTCACTAGTCCAGCCTTACTACACTGGTTCACTAGTCCAGCCTTACTACACTGTTGGTTCACTAGTCCAGCATTACTGCACTGGTTCACTAGTCCCGCCTTACTACACTGTTGGTTCACTAGTCCAGCCTTACTACACTGTTGGTTCACTAGTCCAGCCTTACTACACTGTTGGTTCACTAGTCCAGCCTTACTACACTGTTGGTTCACTAGTCCAGCCTTATTGCACTGCTGGTTCACTAGTCCAGCCTTACTACACTGTTGGTTCACTAGTCCAGCCTTACTACACTGTTGGTTCACTAGTCCAGCCTTACTACACTGTTGGTTCACTAGTCCAGCCTTACTGCACTGTTGGTTCACTAGTCCAGCCTTACTACACTGGTGGTTCACTAGTCCAGCCTTACTACACTGGTGGTTCACTAGTCCAGCCTTACTACACTGGTGGTTCACTAGTCCAGACTTACTACACTGTTGGTTCACTAGTCCAGCCTTACTACACTGTTGGTTCACTAGTCCAGCCTTACTACACTGTTGGTTCACTAGTCCAGCCTTACTGCACTGTTGGTTCACTAGTCCAGCCTTACTACACTGGTTCACTAGTCCAGCCTTACTACACTGGTTCACTAGTCCAGCCTTACTACACTGGTTCACTAGTCCAGTCTTACTACACTGGTTCACTAGTCCAGCCTTACTACACTGTTGGTTCACTAGTCCAGCCTTACTACACTGGTTCACTAGTCCAGCCTTACTACACTGGTTCACTAGTCCAGCCTTACCACACTGGTTCACTAGTCCAGCCTTACTACACTGGTTCACTAGTCCAGCCTTACTACACTGTTGGTTCACTAGTCCAGCATTACTGCACTGGTTCACTAGTCCCGCCTTACTACACTGTTGGTTCACTAGTCCAGCCTTACTACACTGTTGGTTCACTAGTCCAGCCTTACTACACTGTTGGTTCACTAGTCCAGCCTTACTGCACTGTTGGTTCACAAGTCCAGCCTTACTACACTGTTTCACTAGTCCAGCCTTACTACACTGTTGGTTAAATAGTCCAGCCTACTGCACTGTTGGTTCACTAGTCCAGCCTTACTACACTGTTGGTTCACTAGTCCAGCCTTACTACACTGTTGGTTCACTAGTCCAGCCTTACTACACTGTTGGTTCACTAGTCCAGACTTACTACACTGTTGGTTCACTAGTCCAGCCTTACTACACTGTTTCACTAGTCCAGCCTTACTGCACTGTTGGTTCACTAGTCCAGCCTTACTACACTGATGGTTCACTAGTCCAGCCTTACTACACTGGTGGTTCACTAGTCCAGCCTTACTACACTGATGGTTCACTAGTCCAGCCTTACTGCACTGTTGGTTCACTAGTCCAGCCTTACTGCACTGTTGGTTCACTAGTCCAGCCTTACTACACTGTTGGTTCACTAGTCCAGCCTTACTACACTGTTGGTTAAATAGTCCAGCCTTACTACACTGTTGGTTCACTAGTCCAGCCTTACTGCACTGCTGGTTCACTAGTCCAGCCTTACTGCACTGTTGGTTCACTAGTACAGCCTTACTGCACTGTTGGTTCACTAGTCCAGCCTTACTACACTGGTGGTTCACTAGTCCAGCATTACTACACTGTTGGTTCACTAGTACAGCCTTACTACACTGTTGGTTCACTAGTCCAGCCTTACTACACTGTTGGTTAAATAGTCCAGCCTTACTACACTGTTGGTTCACTAGTCCAGCCTTACTGCACTGCTGGTTCACTAGTCCAGCCTTACTGCACTGTTGGTTCACTAGTCCAGCCTTACTGCACTGTTGGTTCACTAGTCCAGCCTTACTACACTGTTTCACTAGTCCAGCCTTACTACACTGTTTCACTAGTCCAGCCTTACTACACTGTTGGTTCACTAGTCCAGCCTTACTACACTGTTGGTTCACTAGTCCAGCCTTACTACACTGTTGGTTCACTAGTCCAGCCTTACTTCACTGTTGGTTCACTAGTCCAGCCTTACTACACTGTTGGTTCACTAGTCCAGCCTTACTACACTGTTGGTTCACTAGTCCAGCCTTACTACACTGTTGGTTCACTAGTCCAGCCTTACTACACTGTTGGTTCACTAGTCCAGCCTTACTACACTGTTGGTTCACTAGTCCAGCCTTACTACACTGTTGGTTCACTAGACCAGCCTTACTACACTGTTGGTTCACTAGTCCAGCCTTACTACACTGTTGGTTCACTAGTCCAGCCTTACTGCACTGTTTGTTCACTAGTCCAGCCTTACTGCACTGTTGGTTCACTAGTCCAGCCTTACTACACTGTTGGTTCACTAGTCCAGCCTTACTGCACTGTTGGTTCACTAGTCCAGCCTTACTACACTGTTGGTTCACAAGTCCAGCCTTACTGCACTGGTTCCCTAGTCCAGCCTTACTGCACTGTTGGTTCACTAGTCCAGCCTTACTTCACTGTTGGTTCACTAGTCCAGCCTTACTACACTGTTTCACTAGTCCAGCCTTACTACACTGTTGGTTCACTAGTCCATTCTTACTGCACTGTTGGTTCACTAGTCCAGCCTTACTACACTGTTGGTTCACAAGTCCAGCCTTACTACACTGTTTCACTAGTCCAGCCTTACTGCACTGTTGGTTCACTAGTCCAGCCTTACTACACTGTTGGTTCACAAGTCCAGCCTTACTGCACTGGTTCACTAGTCCAGCCTTACTGCACTGTTGGTTCACTAGTCCAGCCTTACTTCACTGTTGGTTCACTAGTCCAGCCTTACTACACTGTTTCAATAGTCCAGCCTTACTACACTGTTGGTTCACTAGTCCATTCTTACTGCACTGTTGGTTCACTAGTCCAGCCTTACTACACTGTTGGTTCACTAGTCCAGCCTTACTACACTGTTTCACTAGTCCAGCCTTACTGCACTGTTGGTTCACTAGTCCAGCCTTACTACACTGTTTCACTAGTCCAGCCTTACTACACTGTTGGTTCACTAGTCCAGCCTTACTACACTGTTTCACTAGTCCAGCCTTACTACACTGTTGGTTCACTAGTCCAGCCTTACTACACTGTTGGTTCACTAGTCCAGCCTTACTACACTGTTGGTTCACTAGTCCAGCCTTACTACACTGTTTCACTAGTCCAGCCTTACTACACTGTTTCACTAGTCCAGCCTTACTACACTGTTGGTTCACTAGTCCAGCCTTACTACACTGTTGGTTCACTAGCCTAGCCTTACTGCACTGTTGGTTCACTAGTCCAGCCTTACTACACTGTTGTTTCACTAGTCCAGCCTTACTACACTGCTGGTTCACTAGTCCAGCCTTACTGCACTGTTGGTTCACTAGTCCAGCCTTACTACACTGTTTCACTAGTCCAGCCTTACTACACTGGTTCACAAGTCCAGCCTTACTACACTGTTGGTTCACTAGTCCAGCCTTACTACACTGCTGGTTCACTAGTCCAGCCTTACTACACTGTTGGTTCACTAGTCCAGCCTTACTACACTGCTGGTTCACTAGTCCAGCCTTACTACACTGCTGGTTCACTAGTCCAGCCTTACTACACTGCTGGTTCACTAGTCCAGCCTTACTACACTGTTGGTTCACTAGTCCAGCCTTACTACACTGTTGGTTCACTAGTCCAGCCTTACTACACTGTTGGTTCACTAGTCCAGCCTTACTACACTGTTGGTTCACTAGTCCAGCCTTACTACACTGTTGGTTCACTAGTCCAGCCTTATTACACTGTTTCACTAGTCCAGCCTTACTACACTGTTGGTTCACTAGTCCAGCCTTACTACACTGTTGGTTCACTAGTCCAGCCTTACTACACTGTTGGTTCACTAGTCCAGCCTTACTACACTGTTGGTTCACTAGTCCAGCCTTACTACACTGTTTCACTAGTCCAGCCTTACTACACTGTTGGTTCACTAGTCCAGCCTTACTACACTGTTGGTTCACTAGTCCAGCCTTACTACACTGTTGGTTCACTAGTCCAGCCTTACTACACTGTTTCACTAGTCCAGCCTTACTACACTGTTGGTTCACTAGTCCAGCCTTACTACACTGTTGGTTCACTAGTCCAGCCTTACTACACTGTTGGTTCACTAGTCCAGCCTTACTACACTGTTGGTTCACTAGTCCAGCCTTACTACACTGTTGGTTCACTAGTCCAGCCTTACTACACTGTTGGTTCACTAGTCCAGCCTTACTACACTGTTGGTTCACTAGTCCAGCCTTACTACACTGGTTCACTAGTCCAGCCTTACTGCACTGTTGGTTCACTAGTCCAGCCTTACTACACTGTTGGTTCACTAGTCCAGCCTTACTGCACTGTTAGTTCACTAGTCCAGCCTTACTGCACTGTTGGTTCACTAGTCCAGCCTTACTACACTGGTTCACTAGTCCAGCCTTACTACACTGGTTCACTAGTCCAGCCTTACTGCACTGTTGGTTCACTAGTCCAGCCTTACTACACTGTTGGTTCACTAGTCCAGCCTTACTACACTGTTGGTTCACTAGTCCAGCCTTACTGCACTGTTGGTTCACTAGTCCAGCCTTACTACGCTGTTGGTTCACTAGTCCAGCCTTACTACACTGGTGGTTCACTAGTCCAGCCTTACTACACTGTTGGTTCACTAGTCCAGCCTTACTACACTGTTGGTTCACTAGTCCAGCCTTACTACACTGTTGGTTCACAAGTCCAGCCTTACTGCACTGTTGGTTCACTAGTCCAGCCTTACTGCACTGTTGGTTCACTAGTCCAGCCTTACTACACTGGTGGTGCACTAGTCCAGCCTTACTACGCTGTTGGTTCACTAGTCCAGCCTTACTACGCTGTTGGTTCACTAGTCCAGCCTTACTGCACTGTTGGTTCACTAGTCCAGCCTTACTACACTGTTGGTTCACTAGTCCAGCCTTACTACACTGGTGGTTCACTAGTCCAGCCTTACTGCACTGTTGGTTCACTAGTCCAGCCTTACTACACTGTTGGTTCACTAGTCCAGCCTTACTGCACTGTTGGTTCACTAGTCCAGCCTTACTGCACTGTTGGTTCACTAGTCCAGCCTTACTACACTGGTGGTTCACTAGTCCAGCCTTACTACACTGTTGGTTCACTAGTCCAGCCTTACTACACTGCTGGTTCACTAGTCCAGCCTTACTACACTGTTGGTTCACTAGTCCAGCCTTACTACACTGGTGGTTCACTAGTCCAGCCTTACTACACTGGTGGTTCACTAGTCCAGCCTTACTACACTGTTGGTTCACTAGTCCAGCCTTACTACACTGTTGGTTCACTAGTCCAGCCTTACTACACTGTTGGTTCACTAGTCCAGCCTTACTGCACTGTTGGTTCACTAGTCCAGCCTTACTACACTGGTGGTTCACTAGTCCAGCCTTACTACACTGTTTCACTAGTCCAGCCTTACTACACTGTTGGTTCACTAGTCCAGCCTTACTACACTGTTGGTTCACTAGTCCAGCCTTACTGCACTGTTGGTTCACTAGTCCAGCCTAACTACACTGGTTCACTAGTCCAGCCTTACTACACTGCTGGTTCCCTAGTCCAGCCTTACTACACTGCTGGTTCACTAGTCCAGCCTTACTACACTGGTTTACTAGTCCAACCTTACTGCACTGTTGGTTCACTAGTCCAGCCTTACTACACTGTTGGTTCACTAGTCCAGCCTTACTACACTGCTGGTTCACTAGTCCAGCCTTACTACACTGTTGGTTCACTAGTCCAGCCTTACTACACTGCTGTTTCACTAGTCCAGCCTTACTGTACTGCTGGTTCACTAGTACAGCCTTACTGCACTGCTGGTTCACTAGTCCAGCCTACTGCACTGCTGGTTTACTAGTCCAGCCTTACTGCACTGCTGGTTCACTAGTCCAGCCTTACTGCACTGCTGGTTCACTAGTCCAGCCTTACTGCACTGCTGGTTCACTAGTCCAGCCTTACTGCACTGCTGGTTCACTAGTCCAGCCTTACTGCACTGCTGGTTCACTAGTCCAGCCTTACTGCACTGCTGGTTCACTAGTACAGCCTTACTGCACTGTTGGTTCACTAGTCCAGCCTTACTACACTGTTGGTTCACTAGTCCAGCCTTACTACACTGTTTCACTAGTCCAGCCTTACTACACTGTTTCACTAGTCCAGCCTTACTACACTGTTTCACTAGTCCAGCCTTACTGCACTGTTGGTTTACTAGTCCAGCCTTACTGCACTGTTGGTTTACTAGTCCAGCCTTACTGCACTGTTGGTTCACTAGTCCAGCCTTACTACAATGTTGGTTCACTAGTCCAGCCTTACTACACTGTTTCACTAGTCCAGCCTTATTGCACTGCTGGTTCACTAGTCCAGCCTTACTGCACTGTTGGTTCACTAGTCCAGCCTTACTACACTGTTGGTTCACTAGTCCAGCCTTACTACACTGTTGGTTCACTAGTCCAGCCTTACTACACTGTTGGTTCACTAGTCCAGCCTTACTGCACTGTTGGTTCACTAGTCCAGCCTTACTACACTGTTGGTTCACTAGTCCAGCCTTACTACACTGTTGGTTCACTAGTCCAGCCTTACTGCACTGTTGGTTCACTAGTCCAGCCTTACTACACTGTTGGTTCACTAGTCCAGCCTTACTACACTGTTGGTTCACTAGTCCAGCCTTACTACACTGTTGGTTCACTAGTCCAGCCTTACTACACTGTTGGTTCACTAGTCCAGTCTTACTACACTGTTGGTTCACTAGTCCAGCCTTACTACACTGTTTCACTAGTCCAGCCTTACTACACTGGTTCACTAGTCCAGCCTTACTACACTGTTGGTTTACTAGTCCAGCCTTACTACACTGGTGGTTCACTAGTCCAGCCTTACTACACTGGTGGTTCACTAGTCCAGCCTTACTACACTGTTGGTTCACTAGTCCAGCCTTACTACACTGGTGGTTCACTAGTCCAGCCTTACTACACTGGTGGTTCACTAGTCCAGCCTTACTGCACTGTTGGTTCACTAGTCCAGCCTTACTACACTGTTGGTTCACAAGTCCAGCCTTACTACACTGTTGGTTCACTAGTCCAGCCTTACTACACTGTTGGTTCACTAGTCCAGCCTTACTGCACTGTTGGTTCACTAGTCCAGCCTTACTACACTGTTGGTTCACTAGTCCAGCCTTACTACACTGTTGGTTCACTAGTCCAGCCTTACTGCACTGTTGGTTCACTAGTCCAGCCTTACTGCACTGTTGGTTCACTAGTCCAGCCTTACTACACTGTTGGTTCACTAGTCCAGCCTTACTGCACTGTTGGTTCACTAGTCCAGCCTTACTGCACTGTTTCACTAGTCCAGCCTTACTGCACTGGTTCACTAGTCCAGCCTTACTACACTGTTGGTTCACTAGTCCAGCCTTACTGCACTGTTGGTTCACTAGTCTAGCCTTACTGCACTGTTGGTTCACTAGTCTAGCCTTACTGCACTGTTGGTTCACTAGTCCAGCCTTACTACACTGTTTCACTAGTCCAGCCTTACTACACTGTTGGTTCACTAGTCCAGCCTTACTACACTGTTGGTTCACTAGTCCAGCCTTACTACACTGTTGGTTCACTAGTCCCGCCTTACTACACTGTTGGTTCACTAGTCCAGTCTTACTACACTGGTTCACTAGTCCAGCCTTACTACACTGTTTCACCAGTCCAGCCTTACTACACTGTTGGTTCACCAGTCCAGCCTTACTACACTGGTTCACCAGTCCAGCCTTACTACACTGTTGGTTTACCAGTCCAGCCTTACTACACTGTTGGTTCACTAGTCCAGCCTTACTACACTGTTGGTTCACTAGTCCAGCCTTACTGCACTGTTGGTTCACTAGTCCAGCCTTACTACACTGTTGGTTCACTAGTCCAGCCTTACTGCACTGTTGGTTCACTAGTCCAGCCTTACTACACTGTTGGTTCACTAGTCCAGCCTTACTACACTGTTGGTTCACTAGTCCAGCCTTACTACACTGTTGGTTCACTAGTCCAGCCTTACTACACTGTTGGTTCACTAGTCCAGCCTTACTTCACTGTTGGTTCACTAGTCCAGCCTTACTACACTGTTGGTTCACTAGTCCAGCCTTACTTCACTGTTGGTTCACTAGTCCAGCCTTACTACACTGTTGGTTCACTAGTCCAGCCTTACTGCACTGTTGGTTCACTAGTCCAGCCTTACTGCACTGTTGGTTCACTAGTCCAGCCTTACTACACTGTTGGTTCACTAGTCCAGCCTTACTGCACTGTTGGTTCACTAGTCCAGCCTTACTACACTGTTGGTTCACTAGTCCAGCCTTACTACACTGTTGGTTCACTAGTCCAGCCTTACTACACTGGTTCACTAGTCCAGCCTTACTGCACTGTTGGTTCACTAGTCCAGCCTTACTACACTATTAGTTCACTAGTCCAGCCTTACTGCACTGTTGGTTCACTAGTCCAGCCTTACTGTACTGTTGGTTCACTAGTCCAGCCTTACTACACTGTTGGTTCACTAGTCCAGCCTTACTACACTGGTTCACTAGTCCAGCCTTACTACACTGGTTCACTAGTCCAGCCTTACTACGCTGTTGGTTCACTAGTCCAGCATTACTACACTGTTGGTTCACTAGTCCAGCCTTACTACACTGGTTCACTAGTCCAGCCTTACTACACTGTTGGTTCACAAGTCCAGCCTTACTACACTGTTTCACTAGTCCAGCCTTACTACACTGGTTCACTAGTCCAGACTTACTACACTGCTGGTTCACTAGTCCAGCCTTACTACACTGTTGGTTCACTAGTCCAGCCTTACTGCACTGTTGGTTCACTAGTCCAGCCTTACTACACTGTTGGTTCACTAGTCCAGCCTTACTACACTGTTGGTTCACTAGTCCAGCCTTACTGCACTGTTGGTTCACTAGTCCAGCCTTACTACACTGTTGGTTCACTAGTCCAGCCTTACTACACTGTTGGTTCACTAGTCCAGCCTTACTGCACTGTTGGTTCACTAGTCCAGCCTTACTACACTGTTTCACTAGTCCAGCCTTACTACACTGGTTCACTAGTCCAGACTTACTACACTGCTGGTTCACTAGTCCAGACTTACTACACTGCTGGTTCACTAGTCCAGCCTTACTACACTGTTGGTTCACTAGTCCAGCCTTACTGCACTGTTGGTTCACTAGTCCAGCCTTACTACACTGTTGGTTCACTAGTCCAGCCTTACTACACTGTTGGTTCACTAGTCCAGCCTTACTACACTGTTGGTTCACTAGTCCAGCCTTACTACACTGTTGGTTCACTAGTCAAGCCTTACTTCACTGTTGGTTCACTAGTCCAGCCTTACTACACTGTTGGTTCACTAGTCCAGCCTTACTGCACTGTTGGTTCACTAGTCCAGCCTTACTACACTGGTTCACTAGTCCAGCCTTACTACGCTGTTGGTTCACTAGTCCAGCATTACTACACTGTTGGTTCACTAGTCCAGCCTTACTACACTGGTTCACTAGTCCAGCCTTACTACACTGTTGGTTCACAAGTCCAGCCTTACTACACTGTTGGTTCACTAGTCCAGCCTTACTACACTGTTGGTTCACTAGTCCAGCCTTACTACACTGTTGGTTCACTAGTCCAGCCTTACTGCACTGTTGGTTCACTAGTCCAGCCTTACTACACTGTTGGTTCACTAGTCCAGCCTTACTACACTGTTGGTTCACTAGTCCAGCCTTACTGCACTGTTGGTTCACTAGTCCAGCCTTACTACACTGTTTCACTAGTCCAGACTTACTACACTGCTGGTTCACTAGTCCAGCCTTACTACACTGCTGGTTCACTAGTCCAGCCTTACTACACTGTTGGTTCACTAGTCCAGCCTTACTACACTGGTTCACTAGTCCAGCCTTACTGCACTGCTGGTTCACTAGTCCAGCATTACTGCACTGCTGGTTCACTAGTCCAGCATTACTACACTGTTGGTTCACTAGTCCAGCCTTACTACACTGTTGGTTCACTAGTCCAGCCTTACTACACTGTTGGTTCACTAGTCCAGCCTTACTACACTGCTGGTTCACTAGTCCAGCCTTACTACACTGCTGGTTCACTAGTCCAGCCTTACTACACTGTTTCACTAGTCCAGCCTTACTGCACTGTTGGTTCACTAGTCCAGCCTAACTACGCTGTTGGTTCACTAGTCCAGCCTTACTACGCTGTTGGTTCACTAGTCCAGCCTTACTACGCTGTTGGTTCACTAGTCCAGCCTTACTACACTGGTTCACTAGTCCAGCCTTACTACACTGTTGGTTCACTAGTCCAGCCTTACTTCACTGTTGGTTCACTAGTCCAGCCTTACTACACTGTTTCACTAGTCCAGCCTTACTTCACTGTTGGTTCACTAGTCCAGCCTTACTACACTGTTGGTTCACTAGTCCAGCCTTACTACACTGTTGGTTCATTAGTCCAGCCTTACTACACTAGTGTTTCACTAGTCCAGCCTTACTACACTGGTTCACTAGTCCAGCCTTACTACACTGTTTCACTAGTCCAGCCTTACTACACTGTTGGTTCACTAGTCCAGCCTTACTACACTGTTGGTTCACTAGTCCAGCCTTACTTCACTGCTGGTTCACTAGTCCAGCCTTACTACACTGCTGGTTCACTAGTCCAGCCTTACTACACTGCTGGATCACTAGTCCAGCCTTACTGCACTGCTGGTTCACTAGTCCAGCCTACTGCACTGCTGGTTCAGTAGTCCAGCCTTACTACACTGTTGGTTCACTAGTCCAGCCTTACTGCACTGTTGGTTCACTAGTCCAGCCTTACTACACTGTTGGTTCACTAGTCCAGTCTTACTACACTGGTTCACTAGTCCAGCCTTACTACACTGTTGGTTCACTAGTCCAGCCTTACTACAATGTTGGTTCACCAGTCCAGCCTTACTGCACTGTTGGTTTACCAGTCCAGCCTTACTACACTGTTGGTTCACTAGTCCAGCCTTACTGCACTGTTGGTTCACTAGTCCAGCCTTACTGCACTGTTGGTTCACTAGTCCAGCCTTACTGCACTGTTGGTTCACTAGTCCAGCCTTGCTGCACTGTTGGTTTACTAGTCCAGCCTTACTACACTGTTGGTTCACTAGTCCAGCCTTACTACGCTGTTGGTTCACTAGTCCAGCCTTACTACGCTGTTGGTTCACTAGTCCAGCCTTACTACGCTGTTGGTTCACTAGTCCAGCCTTACTTCACTGTTGGTTCACTAGTCCAGCCTTACTGCACTGTTGGTTCACTAGTCCAGCCTTACTACACTGTTGGTTCACTAGTCCAGCCTTACTACACTGGTTCACTAGTCCAGCCTTACTGCACTGTTGGTTCACTAGTCCAGCCTTACTACACTGTTTCACTAGTCCAGCCTTACTACACTGTTGGTTCACTAGTCCAGCCTTACTGCACTGTTGGTTCACTAGTCCAGCCTTACTGCACTGTTGGTTCACCAGTCCAGCCTTACTACACTGTTGGTTCACTAGTCCAGCATTACTGCACTGGTTCACTAGTCCAGCCTTACTGCACTGTTGGTTGACTAGTCCAGCCTTACTACACTGGTTCACAAGTCCAGCCTTACTACACTGTTGGTTCACTAGTCCAGCCTTACTACACTGTTGGTTCACTAGTCCAGCCTTACTACACTGTTGGTTCACTAGTCCAGCCTTACTACACTGTTGGTTCACTAGTCCAGCCTTACTACACTGTTTGTTCACTGGTCCAGCCTTACTACACTGTTGGTTCACTAGTCCAGCCTTACTGCACTGTTGGTTCACTAGTCCAGCCTTACTACACTGTTGGTTCACTAGTCCAGCCTTACTTCACTGTTGGTTCACTAGTCCAGCCTTACTACACTGTTGGTTCACTAGTCCAGCCTTACTGCACTGTTGGTTCACTAGTCCAGCCTTACTGCACTGTTGGTTCACTAGTCCAGCCTTACTGCACTGTTGGTTCACTAGTCCAGCCTTACTGCACTGTTGGTTCACTAGTCCAGCCTTACTACACTGTTGGTTCACTAGTCCAGCCTTACTGCACTGTTGGTTCACTAGTCCAGCCTTACTACACTGTTGGTTCACTAGTCCAGCCTTACTACACTGTTGGTTCACTAGTCCAGCCTTACTACACTGGTTCACTAGTCCAGCCTTACTGCACTGTTGGTTCACTAGTCCAGCCTTACTACACTATTTGTTCACTAGTCCAGCCTTACTGCACTGTTGGTTCACTAGTCCAGCCTTACTGTACTGTTGGTTCACTAGTCCAGCCTTACTACACTGTTGGTTCACTAGTCCAGCCTTACTACACTGGTTCACTAGTCCAGCCTTACTACGCTGTTGGTTCACTAGTCCAGCATTACTACACTGTTGGTTCACTAGTCCAGCCTTACTACACTGTTGGTTCACTAGTCCAGCCTTACTACACTGGTTCACTAGTCCAGCCTTACTACACTGTTGGTTCACAAGTCCAGCCTTACTACACTGTTTCACTAGTCCAGCCTTACTACACTGGTTCACTAGTCCAGACTTACTACACTGCTGGTTCACTAGTCCAGCCTTACTACACTGCTGGTTCACTAGTCCAGCCTTACTACACTGTTGGTTCACTAGTCCAGCCTTACTGCACTGTTGGTTCACTAGTCCAGCCTTACTACACTGTTGGTTCACTAGTCCAGCCTTACTACACTGTTGGTTCACTAGTCCAGCCTTACTGCACTGTTGGTTCACTAGTCCAGCCTTACTACACTGTTGGTTCACTAGTCCAGCCTTACTATACTGTTGGTTCACTAGTCCAGCCTTACTGCACTGTTGGTTCACTAGTCCAGCCTTACTACACTGTTTCACTAGTCCAGCCTTACTACACTGGTTCACTAGTCCAGACTTACTACACTGCTGGTTCACTAGTCCAGCCTTACTACACTGTTGGTTCACTAGTCCAGCCTTACTGCACTGTTGGTTCACTAGTCCAGCCTTACTACACTGTTGGTTCACTAGTCCAGCCTTACTACACTGTTGGTTCACTAGTCCAGCCTTACTACACTGTTGGTTCACTAGTCCAGCCTTACTACACTTTTGTTCACTAGTCCAGCCTTACTTCACTGTTGGTTCACTAGTCCAGCCTTACTACACTGTTGGTTCACTAGTCCAGCCTTACTTCACTGTTGGTTCACTAGTCCAGCCTTACTGCACTGTTGGTTCACTAGTCCAGCCTTACTACACTGTTGGTTCACTAGTCCAGCCTTACTACACTGTTGGTTCACTAGTCCAGCCTTACTACACTGGTTCACTAGTCCAGCCTTACTGCACTGTTGGTTCACTAGTCCAGCCTTACTACACTATTTGTTCACTAGTCCAGCCTTACTGCACTGTTGGTTCACTAGTCCAGCCTTACTGTACTGTTGGTTCACTAGTCCAGCCTTACTACACTGTTGGTTCACTAGTCCAGCCTTACTACACTGGTTCACTAGTCCAGCTTTACTACGCTGTTGGTTCACTAGTCCAGCATTACTACACTGTTGGTTCACTAGTCCAGCCTTACTACACTGGTTCACTAGTCCAGCCTTACTACACTGTTGGTTCACAAGTCCAGCCTTACTACACTGTTGGTTCACTAGTCCAGCCTTACTACACTGTTGGTTCACTAGTCCAGCCTTACTGCACTGTTGGTTCACTAGTCCAGCCTTACTACACTGTTGGTTCACTAGTCCAGCCTTACTACACTGTTGGTTCACTAGTCCAGCCTTACTGCACTGTTGGTTCACTAGTCCAGCCTTACTACACTGTTTCACTAGTCCAGCCTTACTACACTGGTTCACTAGTCCAGACTTACTACACTGCTGGTTCACTAGTCCAGCCTTACTACACTGTTGGTTCACTAGTCCAGCCTTACTACACTGGTTCACTAGTCCAGCCTTACTGCACTGCTGGTTCACTAGTCCAGCATTACTACACTGTTGGTTCACTAGTCCAGCCTTACTACACTGTTGGTTCACTAGTCCAGCCTTACTACACTGTTGGTTCACTAGTCCAGCCTTACTACACTGTTGGTTCACTAGTCCAGCCTTACTACACTGTTGGTTCACTAGTCCAGCCTTACTACACTGCTGGTTCACTAGTCCAGCCTTACTACACTGTTTCACTAGTCCAGCCTTACTGCACTGTTGGTTCACTAGTCCAGCCTTACTACGCTGTTGGTTCACTAGTCCAGCCTTACTACGCTGTTGGTTCACTAGTCCAGCCTTACTACGCTGTTGGTTCACTAGTCCAGCCTTACTACGCTGTTGGTTCACTAGTCCAGCCTTACTACACTGGTTCACTAGTCCAGCCTTACTACACTGTTGGTTCACTAGTCCAGCCTTACTTCACTGTTGGTTCACTAGTCCAGCCTTACTACACTGTTTCACTAGTCCAGCCTTACTTCACTGTTGGTTCACTAGTCCAGCCTTACTACACTGTTGGTTCACTAGTCCAGCCTTACTACACTGTTGGTTCATTAGTCCAGCCTTACTACACTAGTGTTTCACTAGTCCAGCCTTACTACACTGGTTCACTAGTCCAGCCTTACTACACTGTTTCACTAGTCCAGCCTTACTACACTGTTGGTTCACTAGTCCAGCCTTACTACACTGTTGGTTCACTAGTCCAGCCTTACTTCACTGCTGGTTCACTAGTCCAGCCTTACTACACTGCTGGTTCACTAGTCCAGCCTTACTACACTGCTGGTTCACTAGTCCAGCCTTACTGCACTGCTGGTTCACTAGTCCAGCCTACTGCACTGCTGGTTCAGTAGTCCAGCCTTACTACACTGTTGGTTCACTAGTCCAGCCTTACTGCACTGTTGGTTCACTAGTCCAGCCTTACTACACTGTTGGTTCACTAGTCCAGTCTTACTACACTGGTTCACTAGTCCAGCCTTACTACACTGTTGGTTCACTAGTCCAGCCTTACTACAATGTTGGTTCACCAGTCCAGCCTTACTGCACTGTTGGTTTACCAGTCCAGCCTTACTGCACTGTTGGTTCACTAGTCCAGCCTTACTGCACTGTTGGTTCACTAGTCCAGCCTTACTGCACTGTTGGTTCACTAGTCCAGCCTTACTGCACTGTTGGTTCACTAGTCCAGCCTTACTGCACTGTTGGTTTACTAGTCCAGCCTTACTACACTGTTGGTTCACTAGTCCAGCCTTACTACGCTGTTGGTTCACTAGTCCAGCCTTACTACGCTGTTGGTTCACTAGTCCAGCCTTACTACGCTGTTGGTTCACTAGTCCAGCCTTACTTCACTGTTGGTTCACTAGTCCAGCCTTACTGCACTGTTGGTTCACTAGTCCAGCCTTACTACACTGTTGGTTCACTAGTCCAGCCTTACTACACTGGTTCACTAGTCCAGCCTTACTGCACTGTTGGTTCACTAGTCCAGCCTTACTACACTGTTTCACTAGTCCAGCCTTACTACACTGTTGGTTCACTAGTCCAGCCTTACTGCACTGTTGGTTCACTAGTCCAGCCTTACTGCACTGTTGGTTCACCAGTCCAGCCTTACTACACTGTTGGTTCACTAGTCCAGCATTACTGCACTGGTTCACTAGTCCAGCCTTACTGCACTGTTGGTTCACTAGTCCAGCCTTACTACACTGGTTCACAAGTCCAGCCTTACTACACTGTTGGTTCACTAGTCCAGCCTTACTACACTGTTGGTTCACTAGTCCAGCCTTACTACACTGTTGGTTCACTAGTCCAGCCTTACTACACTGTTGGTTCACTAGTCCAGCCTTACTACACTGTTGGTTCACTAGTCCAGCCTTACTACACTGGTTCACTAGTCCAGCCTTACTGCACTGTTGGTTCAATAGTCCAGCCTTACTACACTGTTGGTTCACTAGTCCAGCCTTACTACACTGTTGGTTCACTAGTCCAGCCTTACTACACTGGTTCACTAGTCCAGCCTTACTACACTGTTGGTTCACTAGTCCAGCCTTACTACACTGTTGGTTCACTAGTCCAGCCTTACTGCACTGTTGGTTCACTAGTCCAGCCTTACTGCACTGTTGGTTCACTAGTCCAGCCTTACTGCACTGTTGGTTCACTAGTCCAGCCTTACTGCACTGTTGGTTCACTAGTCCAGCCTTACTACACTGTTGGTTCACTAGTCCAGCCTTACTACACTGTTGGTTCACTAGTCCAGCCTTACTACACTGTTGGTTCACTAGTCCAGCCTTACTACACTGTTGGTTCACTAGTCCAGCCTTACGACAAGGCTGTCCAATCAATTGAATTTACCACAGGTAACATCTCAACGATGATGAATGTAAACGTAAATAAGGTATTTCTGTTTTTTTAAATGTCTATTAACCTGTTTTCGCATTATGTTTGTAGATTGATTAAGAAAATAATTTTATCAATTTTTGAATGAGGCTGTAACGTAACAAAATGTGGAAAAAGTCAAGGGGTCTGAATACTTTCTGAATGCTCTGTGTGTGTACATACTATACAGAGACTGATACACTATACAGAGACTGATACACTATACAGAGACTGATACACTATACAGAGACTGATACACTATACAGAGACTGATACACTATACAGAGACTGATACACTATACAGAGACTGATACACTATACAGAGGCT
The DNA here is from genome assembly GCF_029448725.1 of Salvelinus fontinalis. Lineage (NCBI taxonomy): Eukaryota > Metazoa > Chordata > Actinopteri > Salmoniformes > Salmonidae > Salvelinus > Salvelinus fontinalis. The sequence continues at coordinate 2,128,907 of NW_026600210.1, read as the reverse complement.
GATACACTATACAGAGACTGATACACTATACAGAGACTGATACACTATACAGAGACTGATACACTATACAGAGACTGACACACTATACAGAGACTGACACACTATACAGAGACTGATACACTATACAGAGACTGATACAGTATACAGAGACTGATACAGTTCCATCCTAAGTTACCGTCAACGTGAGGCTTATTATGAAGCAGTCAGGGTCAAGGCTTATTGTGAAGCAGTCAGGGACAAGGCTTATTGTGAACCAGTCAGGGACAAGGCTTATTATGGAGCAGTCAGGGACAAGGCTTAATATGAATCAGTCAGGGACCAGGCTTATTATGAAGCAGTCAGGGACCAGGCTTATTATGAAGCAGTCAGGGACAAGGCTTATTATGGAGCAGTCAGGGACAAGGCTTATTATGGAGCAGTCAGGGACAAGGCTTATTATGAAGCAGTCAGGGACAAGGCTTATTATGGAGCAGTCAGGGGCAAGGCTTATTATGAAGCAGTCAGGGACAAGGCTTATTATGGAGCAGTCAGGGACAAGGCTTATTATGGAGCAGTCAGGGACCAGGCTTATTATGAAGCAGTCAGGGTCAAGGCTTATTATGAAGCAGTCAGGGACAAGGCTTATTATGAAGCAGTCAGGGACAAGGCTTATTGTGAAGCAGTCAGGGACAAGGCTTATTATAGAGCAGTCAGGGACCAGGCTTATTATGAAGCAGTCAGGGACCAGGCTTATTATAAAGCAGTCAGGGACAAGGCTTATTGTGAAGCAGTCAGGGACAAGGCTTATTATGGAGCAGTCAGGGACAAGGCTTTTAATGAAGCAGTCAGGGACAAGGCTTATTATGAAGCAGTCAGGGACAAGGCTTTAAATGAAGCAGTCAGGGACAAGGCTTATTATGAAGCAGTCAGGGACAAGGCTTATTGTGAAGCAGTCAGGGACAAGGCTTATTGTGAAGCAGTCAGGGACAAGGCTTATTGTGAAGCAGTCAGGGACCAGGCTTATTATGAAGCAGTCAGGGACCAGGCTTATTATGAAGCAGTCAGGGACCAGGCTTATTATGAAGCAGTCAGGGACCAGGCTTATTATGGAGCAGTCAGGGACCAGGCTTATTATGGAGCAGTCAGGGACAAGGCTTATTATGAAGCAGTCAGGGACAAAGCTTTTTATGAAGCAGTCAGGGGCAAGGCTTATTATGGAGCAGTCAGGGACAAGGCTTATTATGAAGCATTAAGGGACAAGGCTTATAGTGGAGCAGTCAGGGACAAGGCTTATTGTGAAGCAGTCAGGGACCAGGCTTATTATGAAGCAGTCAGGGACCAGGCTTATTATGAAGCAGTCAGGGACCAGGCTTATTATGAAGCAGTCAGGGACGAGGCTTATTATGAAGCAGTCAGGGACCAGGCTTATTGTGAAGCAGTCAGGGACAAGGCTTATTATGAAGCAGTCAGGGACAAGGCTTATTATGAAGCAGTCAGGGACAAGGCTTATTATGAAGCAGTCAGGGACAAGGCTTATTATGAAGCAGTCAGGGACAAGGCTTATTATGAAGCAGTCAGGGACAAGGCTTATTATGAAGCAGTCAGGGACAAGGCTTATTATGGAGCAGTCAGGGACAAGGCTTATTATGGAGCAGTCAGGGACAAGGCTTATTATGGAGCAGTCAGAGACAAGGCTTATTATGGAGCAGTCAGGGACAAGGTTTATTATGGAGCAGTCAGGGACAAGGTTTATTATGGAGCAGTCAGGGACCAGGCTTATTATGGAGCAGTCAGGGACCAGGCTTATTATGAAGCAGTCAGGGACCAGGCTTATTATGGAGCAGTCAGGGACCAGGCTTATTATGGAGCAGTCAGGGACCAGGCTTATTATGAAGCAGTCAGGGACCAGGCTTATTATGAAGCAGTCAGGGACCAGGCTTATTATGAAGCAGTCAGGGACCAGGCTTATTATGGAGCAGTCAGGGACCAGGCTTATTATGAAGCAGTCAGGGACCAGGCTTATTATGAAGCAGTCAGGGACCAGGCTTATTATGAAGCAGTCAGGGACAAGGCTTATTGTGAAGCAGTCAGGGACAAGGCTTATTGTGAAGCAGTCAGGGACAAGGCTTATTGTGAAGCAGTCAGGGACAAGGCTTATTGTGAAGCAGTCAGGGACAAGGCTTATTATGGAGCAGTCAGGGACAAGGCTTATTATGAAGCAGTCAGGGACAAGGCTTATTATGGAGCAGTCAGGGACAAGGCTTATTATGAAGCAGTCAGGGACCAGGCTTATTATGGAGCAGTCAGGGACCAGGCTTATTATGGAGCAGTTAGAGACAAGGCTTATTATGGAGCAGTCAGGGACAAGGCTTATTATGGAGCAGTCAGGGACAAGGTTTATTATGAAGCAGTCAGGGACAAGGCTTAACCAGCTCTGACAGCATATCGTCAAAGTCCTTATCAGGCTGATAATATAAACAATAGCCTGTATTGAACTTGGTTGCAGATCGCTAGAGAGCGTTTCTAAAGTGAGGAAAGACGGAGCTATATCTTGTGTAACATGGAAGTACATGGCGTGAGCAGGCCTAACACAGGCCCCTGTGGTACATTACAGAGGGACTGGCCATTATGGAGCAGGCATGATGCAAGCAGGAGAGGACACTGCAGCAAGCATGATGCAAGCAGGAGAGGACACTGCAGCAAGCATGATGCAAGCAGGACAGGAGAGGACACTGCAGCAGGCATGATGCAAGCAGGAGAGGACACTGCAGCAAGCATGATGCAAGCAGGAGAGGACACTGCAGCAAGCATGATGTAAGCAGGACAGGACACTGCATCAGGCACGATGCAAGCAGGACAGGAGAGGACACTGCAGCAAGCATGATGCAAGCAGGAGAGGACACTGCAGCAAGCATGATGCAAGCAGGAGAGGACACTGCAGCAGGCATGATGCAAGCAGGAGAGGACACTGCAGCAGGCATGATGCAAGCAGGACAGGAGAGGACACTGCAGCAAGCAGGATGCAAGCAGGACAGGAGAGGACACTGCAGCAAGCATGATGCAAGCAGGAGAGGACACTGCAGCAGGCATGATGCAAGCAGGAGAGGAGAGGACACTGCATCAGGCATGATGCAAGCAGGACAGGACACTGCAGAAGGCCTGATGCAAGCAGGATAGGACACTGCAGCAGGCATGATGCAAGCAGGACAGGAGAGGACACTGCAGCAAGCATGATGCAAGCAGGAGAGGACACTGCACCAGGCATGATGCAAGCAGGAGAGGACACTGCAGCAGGCATGATGCAAGCAGGAGAGGACACTGCAGCAAGCATGATGCAAGCAGGAGAGGACACTGCAGCAAGCATGATGCAAGCAGGAGAGGACACTGCAGCAGGCATGATGCAAGCAGGAGAGGACACTGCAGCAGGCATGATGCAAGCAGGAGAGGAGAGGACACTGCAGCAAGCATGATGCAAGCAGGAGAGGACACTGCAGCAGGCATGATGCAAGCAGGACAGGAGAGGACACTGCAGCAGGCATGATGCAAGCAGGACAGGACACTGCAGCAGGCATGATGCAAACAGGAGAGGACACTGCAGCAGGCATGATGCAAGCAGGAGAGGAGAGGACACTGCAGCAGGCATGATGCAAGCAGGACAGGACACTGCAGCAGGCATGATGCAAGCAGGAGAGGAGAGGACACTGCAGCAGGCATGATGCAAGCAGGACAGGACACTGCAGCAGGCATGATGCAAGCAGGACAGGAGAGGACACTGCAGCAGGCATGATGCAAGCAGGACAGGACACTGCAGCAGGCATGATGCAAGCAGGACAGGACACTGCAGCAGGCATGATGCAAGCAGGAGAGGAGAGGACACTGCAGCAAGCATGATGCAAGCAGGACAGGACACTGCAGCAGGCATGATGCAAGCAGGACAGGACACTGCAGCAGGCATGATGCAAGCAGGACAGGACACTGCAGCAAGCATGATGCATGCAGGAGAGGACACTGCAGCAGGCATGATGCAAGCAGGAGAGGAGAGGACACTGCAGCAGGCATGATGCAAGCAGGAGAGGAGAGGACACTGCAGCAGGCATGATGCAAGCAGGACAGGAGAGGACACTGCAGCAGGCATGATGCAAGCAGGAGAGGACACTGCAGCAGGCATGATGCAAGCAGGAGAGGACACTGCAGCAAGCAGGAGAGGACACTGCAGCAGGCACGATGCAAGCAGGAGAGGACACTGCAGCAGGCATGATGCAAGCAGGACAGGAGAGGACACTGCAGCAGGCATGATGCAAGCAGGAGAGGACACTGCATCAGGCATGATGCAAGCAGGACAGGACACTGCAGCAGGCATGATGCAAGCAGGAGAGGAGAGGACACTGCAGCAGGCATGATGCAAGCAGGACAGGACACTGCAGCAGGCATGATGCAAGCAGGAGAGGAGAGGACACTGCAGCAGGCATGATGCAAGCAGGACAGGACACTGCAGCAGGCATGATGCAAGCAGGACAGGAGAGGACACTGCAGCAGGCATGATGCAAGCAGGACAGGACACTGCAGCAGGCATGATGCAAGCAGGACAGGACACTGCAGCAGGCATGATGCAAGCAGGAGAGGAGAGGACACTGCAGCAAGCATGATGCAAGCAGGACAGGACACTGCAGCAGGCATGATGCAAGCAGGACAGGACACTGCAGCAGGCATGATGCAAGCAGGACAGGACACTGCAGCAAGCATGATGCAAGCAGGAGAGGACACTGCAGCAGGCATGATGCAAGCAGGAGAGGAGAGGACACTGCAGCAGGCATGATGCAAGCAGGAGAGGAGAGGACACTGCAGCAGGCATGATGCAAGCAGGACAGGAGAGGACACTGCAGCAGGCAGGATGCAAGCAGGAGAGGACACTGCAGCAGGCATGATGCAAGCAGGACAGGACACTGCATCAGGCATGATGCAAGCAGGAGAGGAGAGGACACTGCAGCAAGCATGATGCAAGCAGGAGAGGAGAGGACACTGCAGCAGGCATGATGCAAGCAGGACAGGACACTGCAGCAGGCATGATGCAAGCAGGAGAGGACACTGCAGCAAGCATGATGCAAGCAGGAGAGGACACTGCAGCAGGCACGATGCAAGCAGGAGAGGACACTGCAGCAGGCATGATGCAAGCAGGACAGGAGAGGACACTGCAGCAGGCATGATGCAAGCAGGAGAGGACACTGCATCAGGCATGATGCAAGCAGGACAGGACACTGCATCAGGCATGATGCAAGCAGGAGAGGAGAGGACACTGCAGCAAGCATGATGCAAGCAGGAGAGGAGAGGCATGATGCCAGCAGGATTAGTCAGCTTTGTTAGCAGCCCGTCAGTGTCAGGATGGTAACATTCTCAACGCAACAGAATACAGTGTCATCCTACCCTGACAGAGACGTCATACCCTGTATTTTAACTGGGTGACTAATCATTAGGGAACATGTTTAACCTCCTCTTTCACACCTTTAATCCCATGAACATACCAGCTGCGTTAGGCTCTGTGATGGCGAATTCAGTCTGTCCTTTATTGCTGCTGTGTTGTAATCCACCCTGTCAACGGGGACACGTTAAAAACACATTCTACGTGAACCACAGTCTCTCGCCCTGATGCTCAGCAAGTAGGTCCATGTTAGGTAAACTGTTTATTTAACCTGTATTTTATTTAACAAGGACTCATATTGGGAACCAGGTGTCTTTTTGGAAATGAGCCCTGTAGTAAAAATAAAATAATACTGGACACAATCAGTCAATAGGAAGAGGTTGATCATTTCAAATCAACCCTCACTGAACGTAGCTAGGCCCAGCCCTAGTTGTGGTAGCTATATCCTGGAACCGTTTACAACCACACATGCGAGAACAATACGTTTGTTGTAAGGAGCTTTGGGAAACACCTCTGTTGTGACCTCTTCTGGAGATATGGGAGTACGGGGGGGGGGGGGGGGGTTTCAGATATTTGGCAGAACATTTGATGGAGTGGGAGAATAGTTCTCTGGCTGCACTCTGCTCCCATCGGACACAAACCAAGCATTCGGACTTCCTCCCAAACTCTAAGTCTGTGTTATTTTATCGTCATAAGTAGTTAGCAGCCAAGCAGGGATAGAGGTCACCTTTGTTTAAGGTGAAATCGTCCCCCTGAATGTCCCGTTGTGGTGACCCATGGCTTACTGGGAGAGAGAGAGAAAGCTGCACTCTGCCAGAGACTTAGTTAGTTAGGTAAGATGGGGAAGTGGCTTGGCATGAAGCAGACTGGTACACGTTGCTACAGATCTGATCTGATCACGTTGCTACAGATCTGGTACACGTTGCTACAGATCTGGTACACGTTGCTACAGATCTGGTACACGTTGCTACAGATCTGATCTGGTCACGTTGCTACAGACCTGATCTGGTCACGTTGCTACAGATCTGATCTGGTCACGTTGCTACAGATCTGATCACGTTGCTACAGATCTGATCTGATCACGTTGCTACAGATCTGATCTGGTACACGTTGCTACAGATCTGATCTGATCACGTTGCTACAGATCTGGTACACGTTGCTACAGATCTGATCTGATCACGTTGCTACAGATCTGGTACACGTTGTTACAGATCTGATCTGGTCACGTTGCTACAGATCTGATCTGGTCACGTTGCTACAGATCTGGTCACGTTGCTACAGATCTGATCTGATCACGTTGCTACAGATCTGGTACACGTTGCTACAGATCTGATCTGATCACGTTGCTACAGATCTGGTACACGTTGCTACAGATCTGATCTGATCACGTTGCTACAGATCTGGTACACGTTGCTACAGATCTGATCTGATCACGTTGCTACAGATCTGGTACACGTTGCTACAGATCTGATCTGGTCACGTTGCTACAGATCTGATCTGATCACGTTGCTACAGATCTGATCTGATCACGTTGCTACAGATCTGATCTGATCACGTTGCTACAGATCTGGTACACGTTGCTACAGATCTGATCTGGTCACGTTGCTACAGATCTGATCTGATCACGTTGCTACAGATCTGATCTGATCACGTTGCTACAGATCTGATCTGATCACGTTGCTACAGATCTGGTACACGTTGCTACAGATCTGATCTGGTCACGTTGCTACAGATCTGATCTGGTCACGTTGCTACAGATCTGATCTGGTCACGTTGCTACAGATCTGATCACGTTGCTACAGATCTGATCTGATCACGTTGCTACAGATCTGATCTGATCACGTTGCTACAGATCTGATCTGGTCACGTTGCTACAGATCTGATCTGGTCACGTTGCTACAGATCTGGTCACGTTGCTACAGATCTGATCTGGTCACGTTGCTACAGACCTGATCACGTTGCTACAGATCTGATCACGTTGCTACAGACCCTGAGTTAGATGTCAACAATCTAGCTAACCCCCTAGCTGGTGCTGGTGTTAGACCCTGAGTTAGATTTCAACAATCTAGCTAACCCCCTAGCTGGTGCTGGTGTTAGACCCTGAGTTGGATTTCAACAATCTAGTTAACCCCCTAGCTGGTGCTGGTGTTAGACCCTGAGTTGGATTTCAACAATCTAGTTAACCCCCTAGCTGGTGCTGGTGTTAGACCCTGAGTTGGATTTCAACAATCTAGTTAACCCCCTAGCTGCAGCAAGGCATCTCACATTTTTATTTTACCTTTATTTAACTACAGTTATTACCTTTATTTAACTAGGCCAAGTCAGTTAAGAACAAATTCTTATTTTCAATGATGGCCTAGGAACAGTAACTGAGTGACTGTAACTGTTGTTCAACCATCAGACTAACTGTTGTTCAACCATCAGACTGTAACTGTTGTTCAACCATCAGACTGTAACTGTTATTCAACCATCAGACTGTAACTGTTATTCAACCATCAGACTAACTGTTGTTCAACCATCAGACTGTAACTGTTGTTCAACCATCAGACTGTAACTGTTGTTCAACCATCAGACTGTAACTGTTGTTCAACCATCAGACTGTAACTGTTGTTCAACCATCAGACTGTAACTGTTGTTCAACCATCAGACTGTAACTGTTGTTCAACCATCAGACTAACTGTTGTTCAACCATCAGACTGTAACTGTTGTTCAACCATCAGACTAACTGTTGTTCAACCATCAGACTGTAACTGTTGTTCAACCATCAGACTGTTGTTCAACCATCAGACTGTAACTGTTGTTCAACCATCAGACTAACTGTTGTTCAACCATCAGACTAACTGTTGTTCAACCATCAGACTAACTGTTATTCAACCATCAGACTAACTGTTGTTCAACCATCAGACTGTAACTGTTGTTCAACCATCAGACTGTAACTGTTGTTCAACCATCAGAATGTAACTGTTGTTCAACCATCAGACTAACTGTTGTTCAACCATCAGACTGTTGTTCAACCATCAGACTGTAACTGTTGTTCAACCATCAGACTGTAACTGTTGTTCAACCATCAGACTGTTGTTCAACCATCAGACTGTAACTGTTGTTCAACCATCAGACTAACTGTTGTTCAACCATCAGACTAACTGTTGTTCAACCATCAGACTAACTGTTGTTCAACCATCAGACTGTAACTGTTGTTCAACCATCAGACTAACTGTTGTTCAACCATCAGACTAACTGTTGTTCAACCATCAGACTAACTGTTGTTCAACCATCAGACTGTAACTGTTGTTCAACCATCAGACTGTAACTGTTGTTCAACCATCAGACTAACTGTTGTTCAACCATCAGACTAACTGTTGTTCAACCATCAGACTGTAACTGTTGTTCAACCATCAGACTAACTGTTGTTCAACCATCAGACTGTAACTGTTGTTCAACCATCAGACTGTAACTGTTGTTCAACCATCAGACTAACTGTTGTTCAACCATCAGACTGTAACTGTTGTTCAACCATCAGACTGTAACTGTTGTTCAACCATCAGACTAACTGTTGTTCAACCATCAGACTAACTGTTGTTCAACCATCAGACTGTAACTGTTGTTCAACCATCAGACTGTAACTGTTGTTCAACCATCAGACTGTAACTGTTGTTCAACCATCAGACTAACTGTTGTTCAACCATCAGACTGTAACTGTTGTTCAACCATCAGACTAACTGTTGTTCAACCATCAGACTGTAACTGTTGTTCAACCATCAGACTGTAACTGTTATTCAACCATCAGACTGTAACTGTTGTTCAACCATCAGACTAACTGTTGTTCAACCATCAGACTGTAACTGTTGTTCAACCATCAGACTAACTGTTGTTCAACCATCAGACTGTAACTGTTGTTCAACCATCAGACTAACTGTTGTTCAACCATCAGACTGTAACTGTTGTTCAACCATCAGACTAACTGTTGTTCAACCATCAGACTAACTGTTGTTCAACCATCAGACTAACTGTTGTTCAACCATCAGACTGTAACTGTTGTTCAACCATCAGACTGTAACTGTTGTTCAACCATCAGACTAACTGTTGTTCAACCATCAGACTGTAACTGTTGTTCAACCATCAGACTGTAACTGTTGATCAACCATCAGACTGTAACTGTTGTTCAACCATCAGACTGTAACTGTTGTTCAACCATCAGACTAACTGTTGTTCAACCATCAGACTGACTGTTGTTCAACCATCAGACTGACTGTTGTTCAACCATCAGACTAACTGTTGTTCAACCATCAGACTGTAACTGTTGTTCAACCATCAGACTAACTGTTGTTCAACCATCAGACTGTAACTGTTGTTCAACCATCAGACTAACTGTTGTTCAACCATCAGACTAACTGTTGTTCAACCATCAGACTGTAACTGTTGTTCAACCATCAGACTGTAACTGTTGTTCAACCATCAGACTAACTGTTGTTCAACCATCAGACTGTAACTGTTGTTCAACCATCAGACTAACTGTTGTTCAACCATCAGACTAACTGTTGTTCAACCATCAGACTAACTGTTGTTCAACCATCAGACTGTAACTGTTGTTCAACCATCAGACTGTAACTGTTGTTCAACCATCAGACTAACTGTTGTTCAACCATCAGACTAACTGTTGTTCAACCATCAGACTGACTGTTTTTCAACCATCAGACTAACTGTTGTTCAACCATCAGACTAACTGTTGTTCAACCATCAGACTAACTGTTGTTCAACCATCAGACTAACTGTTGTTCAACCATCAGACTGTAACTGTTGTTCAACCATCAGACTGTAACTGTTGTTCAACCATCAGACTAACTGTTGTTCAACCATCAGACTAACTGTTGTTCAACCATCAGACTGTAACTGTTGTTCAACCATCAGACTGTAACTGTTGTTCAACCATCAGACTAACTGTTGTTCAACCATCAGACTGTAACTGTTGTTCAACCATCAGACTGACTGTTGTTCAACCATCAGACTGTAACTGTTGTTCAACCATCAGACTAACTGTTGTTCAACCATCAGACTAACTGTTGTTCAACCATCAGACTAACTGTTGTTCAACCATCAGACTGTAACTGTTGTTCAACCATCAGACTAACTGTTGTTCAACCATCAGACTAACTGTTGTTCAACCATCAGACTGTAACTGTTGTTCAACCATCTCAGTCCCAAATTCCCCAAACATTCCCAGTCTATTGGATGAGGTCAGAGATGATGTCATCCTCTTTGTGTGCTCTCTGCATCCTTCTTCATCAATTTGACGATGTCATCCTCTTTGTGTGCTCTCTGCATCCCCAGTGGCCAGTTTGCCATCGTGAAGCGTTGCCGGGACAAGTGCTCGGGTCTGGAGTATGCTGCCAAGTTTGTGAAGAAGTGTCAGAGCCGGGCCAGCAGGAGGGGAGTCAGGAGGGAAGACATAGAGAGAGAGGTGGACATCCTACAGCTGATCACACATCCCAACATTGTAGCGCTGCATGACGTCTACGAGACCCGCACTGACGTGGTGCTGATACTGGAGCTGTGAGTGAAGAGGGACACACACACACACACACACACACACACACACACACACACACACACACACACAGCCACACGCACACACACACACACACACACGGCCACACACACACACGCACCCACACACACACACACACACAGCCACACGCACACACACACACACACACGCACGCACTCATACTGGAGCTGTGAGTGAAGAGGGACACGTACCCACACGCACGCACACACAGGCCAGTGGAGATGCCATCAGAGATGAATTTAGCAAGAAAGGAACAGTGAAGGCAGAGTAAATTAGAAGTTAATTCATAGGCTGTTAATCCAGCATTCGTTAGGACATAACCATCATCTCTAGTAATAAAATAGCTGTCTCTCTCTCGCTCCCCATATTCAAACGGTCCCTGTCAATTCATTTGAGATGCTATTATTTTAGCATTATACTGTAGGCCTAATATAACGTTTCTTAAAGTACCCTGTCTGGACGCCATCTCGAGCAAGGACTGGATGTACAGTATGTAGACCATCTACTAGACTGGATGTTCAGTATATAGACCATCTATTAGACTGGATGTACAGTATATAGACCATCTACTAGACTGGATGTACAGTATATAGACCATCTACTAGACTGGATGTACAGTATATAGACCATCTATTAGACTGGATGTACAGTATATAGACCATCTATTAGACTTATGTATCTCTGACACCTGAGAGTCCAGCCTGTGAGAGTCCAGCCTGTGAGAGTCCAGCCTGTGAGAGTCCAGCCTGTGAGAGAAGAGCCTGTGAGAGTCCAGCCTGTGAGAGTCCAGCCTGTGAGAGTCCAGCCTGTGAGAGAAGAGCCTGTGAGAGTCCAGCCTGTGAGAGTCCAGCCTGTGAGAGTCCAGCCTGTGAGAGTCCAGCCTGTGAGAGTCCAGCCTGTGAGAGTCCAGCCTGTGAGAGTCCAGCCTGTGAGAGTCCAGCCTGTGAGAGAAGAGCAGACATTAGTGTGATAAAAATCTAGAGAGGATGCTTTGTCCATGGTGTTATCAGCTGTCTAAATCAAAATGGTATTTTGTCACATCCTTCGTAAACAACAGGTGTAGACGAACAGTGAAATGCGTACAGGTCCTTCCCAACAATGATAAGATAACAGCATGAGGAATAGCTACATTTTCCCCCCAAACATCCGACTCCTCATAACTTCAGACTCTATCGGTTAGTTAGGGGACTAATTCCCCTCGAGCTCAACATTTAAACGGGCTGGAAAATAACGGTAAGTTTCCCGACCCTTCGAGCTAGCAGGACCTCTATACCAGGCGGTGTCAGAGGAAGGCAGAGTAAGAGTAGAGTAGGGGTGTTAACCCACGGTGTCCTGGCTAAATTCCCAATCTGGCCCTCAAACCATCATGGTCACCTAATAATCCCCAGTTTACAATTGGCTCATTCATCCCCCTCCTCTCCCCTGTAACTATTCCCCAGGTCGTTGCTGCAAATGAGAACGTGTTCTCAGTCAATTTACCTGGTAAAATAACGGTAAAATAAATAAATAAATTTAAAAAAGGCCCAAGTCATAGACTGTTCTCTCTGCTACCGGACGGCAAGAAACATCGATGCAGCAACAGGACACTCAACAGCTTCTGGGCTCAAGCCATAAACACTGCTAAATACTTAGTTAAATATTTAACCAAATAGCTACCAGGACTATCTGCATTTTGATGAACGGTTAATAAAAAAGAATACATCCTGTATAATCGGCATACGTTCCCCAGTTATTGGCCACCTTACTATTTTGTTCAATTACAAGATATATTAGTTTCATTTTGTTCAATTACAAGATATATTAGTTTCATTTTGTTCAATTACAAGATATAATAGTTTCATTTTGTTCAATTACAAGATATATTAGTTTCATTTTGTTCAATTACAAGATATATTAGTTTCATTTTGTTCAATTACAAGATGTATTAGTTTCATTTTGTTCAATTACAAGATGTATTAGTTTCATTTTGTTTATTTACAAGATATATTAGTTTCATTTTGTTTATTTACAAGATATATTAGTTTCATTTTGTTTATTTACAAGATATATTAGTTTCATTTTGTTTATTTACAAGATATATTAGTTTCATTTTGTTTATTTACAAGATATATTAGTTTCATTTTGTTTATTTACAAGATATATTAGTTTCATTTTGTTTATTTACAAGATATATTAGTTTCATTTTGTTCAAAAAAAGAGACACCAACCTCGTATCCGAAGTGTAAAATTATATTTTAAAAAAAGACTTGCCTGAAATTCGTTAGCTATATTTCATAGGTAAAAAGCTGGATATTAAATTTTTTGGTCTGTCGCGGAGTCAAATTTTACATTATACAGCGTGTCCCACAAAATGTGTAAATATATTACTTTAAAAAAAAACTCTCACAACTTAACTTACATAAATTGCAACGTAAATCGGTGGTCAGCTAGCTAGAAGGGTCGCAAAACTTACCGTTATTTTATAGATATATAGAAGGCATGGTGTGACAGACAGCCTGTCAGTAAGTGTTATAGAAGGCATGGTGACAGACAGCCTGTCAGTAAGTGTTATAGAAGGCATGGTGTGACAGACAGCCTGTCAGTAAGTGTTATAGAAGGCATGGTGACAGACAGCCTGTCAGTAAGTGTTATAGAAGGCATGGTGTGACAGACAGCCTGTCAGTAAGTGTTATAGAAGGCATGGTGACAGACAGCCTGTCAGTAAGTGTTATAGAAGGCATGGTGACAGACAGCCTGTCAGTAAGTGTTATAGAATGCATGGTGACAGACAGCCTGTCAGTAAGTGTTATTGAAGGCATGGTGTGACAGACAGCCTGTCAGTAAGTGTTATAGAAGGCATGGTGACAGACAGCCTGTCAGTAAGTGTTATAGAAGGCATGGTGACAGACAGCCTGTCAGTAAGTGTTATAGAAGGCATGGTGACAGACAGCCTGTCAGTAAGTGTTATAGAAGGCATGGTGACAGACAGCCTGTCAGTAAGTGTTATAGAAGGCATGGTGTGACAGACAGCCTGTCAGTAAATGTTATAGAAGACATGGTGACAGACAGCCTGTCAGTAAGTGTTATAGAAGGCATAGTGACAGACAGCCTGTCAGTAAGTGTTATAGAAGGCATGGTGTGACAGACAGCCTGTCAGTAAGTGTTATAGAAGGCATGGTGTGACAGACAGCCTGTCAGTAAGTGTTATAGAAGGCATGGTGTGACAGACAGCCTGTCAGTAAGTGTTATAGAAGGCATGGTGACAGACAGCCTGTCAGTAAGTGTTATAGAAGGCATGGTGTGACAGACAGCCTGTCAGTAAGTGTTATAGAAGACATGGTGACAGACATCCTGTCAGTAAGGGTTATAGAAGGCATGGTGACAGACAGACTGTCAGTAAGTGTTATAGAAGGCATGGTGACAGACAGCCTGTCAGTAAGTGTTATAGAAGGCATGGTGTGACAGACAGCCTGTCAGTAAGTGTTATAGAAGGCATGGTGTGACAGACAGCCTGTCAGTAAGTGTTATAGAAGACATGGTGACAGACATCCTGTCAGTAAGGGTTATAGAAGGCATGGTGACAGACAGACTGTCAGTAAGTGTTATAGAAGGCATGGTGACAGACAGCCTGTCAGTAAGTGTTATAGAAGGCATGGTGACAGACAGCCTGTCAGTAAGTGTTATAGAAGGCATGGTGACAGACAGCCTGTCAGTAAGTGTTATAGAAGGCATGGTGTGACAGACAGCCTGTCAGTAAGTGTTATAGAAGGCATGGTGACAGACAGCCTGTCAGTAAGTGTTATAGAAGGCATGGTGACAGACAGCCCGTCAGTAAGTGTTATAGAAGGCATGGTGTGACAGACAGCCTGTCAGTAAGTGTTATAGAAGGCATGGTGTGACAGACAGCCTGTCAGTAAGTGTTATAGAAGGCATGGTGACAGACAGCCTGTCAGTAAGTGTTATAGAAGGCATGGTGACAGACAGCCTGTCAGTAAGTGTTATAGAAGGCATGGTGACAGACAGCCTGTCAGTAAGTGTTATAGAAGGCATGGTGACAGACAGCCTGTCAGTAAGTGTTATAGAAGGCATGGTGACAGACAGCCTGTCAGTAAGTGTTATAGAAGGCATGGTGACAGACAGCCTGTCAGTAAGTGTTATAGATGGCATGGTGACAGACAGCCTGTCAGTAAGTGTTATAGAAGGCATGGTGACAGACAGCCTGTCAGTAAGTGTTATAGAAGACATGGTGACAGACAGCCTGTCAGTAAGTGTTATAGAAGGCATGGTGACAGACTGCCTGTCAGTAAGTGTTATAGAAGGCATGGTGACAGACAGCCTGTCAGTAAATGTTATAGAAGGCATGGTGTGACAGACAGCCTGTCAGTAAGTGTTATAGAAGGCATGGTGACAGACAGCCTGTCAGTAAGTGTTATAGAATGCATGGTGACAGGCAGCCTGTCAGTAAGTGTTATAGAAGGCATGGTGACAGACAGCCTGTCAGTAAGTGTTATAGAATGCATGGTGACAGACAGCCTGTCAGTAAGTGTTATAGAAGGCATGGTGACAGACAGCCTGTCAGTAAGTGTTATAGAAGGCATGGTGACAGACAGCCTGTCAGTAAATGTTATAGAAGGCATGGTGACAGACAGCCTGTCAGTAAGTGTTATAGAAGACATGGTGACAGACATCCTGTCAGTAAGTGTTATAGAAGGCATGGTCACAGACATCCTTTCAGTAAGTGTTATAGAAGGCATGGTGACAGACAGCCTGTCAGTAAGTGTTATAGAAGGCATGGTGACAGACAGCCTGTCAGTAAGTGTTATAGAAGGCATGGTGTGACAGACAGCCTGTCAGTAAGTGTTATAGAAGGCATGGTGTGACAGACAGCCTGTCAGTAAGTGTTATAGAAGACATGGTGACAGACATCCTGTCAGTAAGGGTTATAGAAGGCATGGTGACAGACAGACTGTCAGTAAGTGTTATAGAAGGCATGGTGACAGACAGCCTGTCAGTAAGTGTTATAGAAGGCATGGTGACAGACAGCCTGTCAGTAAGTGTTATAGAAGGCATGGTGACAGACAGCCTGTCAGTAAGTGTTATAGAAGGCATGGTGTGACAGACAGCCTGTCAGTAAGTGTTATAGAAGGCATGGTGACAGACAGCCTGTCAGTAAGTGTTATAGAAGGCATGGTGACAGACAGCCTGTCAGTAAGTGTTATAGAAGGCATGGTGTGACAGACAGCCTGTCAGTAAGTGTTATAGAAGGCATGGTGTGACAGACAGCCTGTCAGTAAGTGTTATAGAAGGCATGGTGACAGACAGCCTGTCAGTAAGTGTTATAGAAGGCATGGTGACAGACAGCCTGTCAGTAAGTGTTATAGAAGGCATGGTGACAGACAGCCTGTCAGTAAGTGTTATAGAAGGCATGGTGACAGACAGCCTGTCAGTAAGTGTTATAGATGGCATGGTGACAGACAGCCTGTCAGTAAGTGTTATAGAAGGCATGGTGACAGACAGCCTGTCAGTAAGTGTTATAGAAGACATGGTGACAGACAGCCTGTCAGTAAGTGTTATAGAAGGCATGGTGACAGACAGCCTGTCAGTAAGTGTTATAGAAGGCATGGTGACAGACAGCCTGTCAGTAAATGTTATAGAAGGCATGGTGTGACAGACAGCCTGTCAGTAAGTGTTATAGAAGGCATGGTGACAGACAGCCTGTCAGTAAGTGTTATAGAATGCATGGTGACAGACAGCCTGTCAGTAAGTGTTATAGAAGGCATGGTGACAGACAGCCTGTCAGTAAGTGTTATAGAATGCATGGTGACAGACAGCCTGTCAGTAAGTGTTATAGAAGGCATGGTGACAGACAGCCTGTCAGTAAGTGTTATAGAAGGCATGGTGACAGACAGCCTGTCAGTAAATGTTATAGAAGGCATGGTGACAGACAGCCTGTCAGTAAGTGTTATAGAAGACATGGTGACAGACATCCTGTCAGTAAGTGTTATAGAAGACATGGTGACAGACAGCCTGTCAGTAAGTGTTATAGAAGGCATGGTGTGACAGACAGCCTGTCAGTAAGTGTTATAGAAGGCATGGTGTGACAGACAGCCTGTCAGTAAGTGTTATAGAAGGCATGGTGTGGCAGACAGCCTGTCAGTAAGTGTTATAGAAGACATGGTGACAGACAGCCTGTCAGTAAGTGTTATAGAAGACATGGTGACAGACAGCCTGTCAGTAAGTGTTATAGAAGGCATGGTGTGACAGACAGCCTGTCAGTAAGTGTTATAGAAGACATGGTGTGACAGACAGCCTGTCAGTAAGTGTTATAGAAGGCATGGTGTGACAGACAGCCTGTCAGTAAGTGTTATAGAAGGCATGGTGTGACAGACAGCCTGTCAGTAAGTGTTATAGAAGGCATGGTGACAGACAGCCTGTCAGTAAGTGTTATAGAAGGCATGGTGACAGACAGCCTGTCAGTAAGTGTTATAGAAGGCATGGTGACAGACAGCCTGTCAGTAAGTGTTATAGAAGGCATGGTGTGACAGACAGCCTGTCAGTAAGTGTTATAGAAGGCATGGTGACAGACAGCCTGTCAGTAAGTGTTATAGAAGGCATGGTGACAGACAGCCTGTCAGTAAGTGTTATAGAAGGCATGGTGACAGACAGCCTGTCAGTAAGTGTTATAGAAGGCATGGTGTGACAGACAGCCTGTCAGTAAGTGTTATAGAAGGCATGGTGTGACACACAGCCTGTCAGTAAGTGTTATAGAAGGCATGGTGACAGACAGCCTGTCAGTAAGTGTTATAGAAGGCATGGTGACAGACAGCCTGTCAGTAAGTGTTATAGAAGGCATGGTGACAGACAGCCTGTCAGTAAGTGTTATAGAAGGCATGGTGTGACAGACAGCCTGTCAGTAAGTGTTATAGAAGGCATGGTGTGACAGACAGCCTGTCAGTAAGTGTTATAGAAGACATGGTGACAGACATCCTGTCAGTAAGGGTTATAGAAGGCATGGTGACAGACAGACTGTCAGTAAGTGTTATAGAAGGCATGGTGACAGACAGCCTGTCAGTAAGTGTTATAGAAGGCATGGTGACAGACAGCCTGTCAGTAAGTGTTATAGAAGGCATGGTGACAGACAGCCTGTCAGTAAGTGTTATAGAAGGCATGGTGTGACAGACAGCCTGTCAGTAAGTGTTATAGAAGGCATGGTGACAGACAGCCTGTCAGTAAGTGTTATAGAAGGCATGGTGTGACAGACAGCCTGTCAGTAAGTGTTATAGAAGGCATGGTGACAGACAGCCTGTCAGTAAGTGTTATAGAAGGCATGGTGACAGACAGCCTGTCAGTAAGTGTTATAGAAGGCATGGTGACAGACAGCCTGTCAGTAAGTGTTATAGAAGGCATGGTGACAGACAGCCTGTCAGTAAGTGTTATAGAAGGCATGGTGACAGACAGCCTGTCAGTAAGTGTTATAGAAGGCATGGTGACAGACAGCCTGTCAGTAAGTGTTATAGATGGCATGGTGACAGACAGCCTGTCAGTAAGTGTTATAGAAGGCATGGTGACAGACAGCCTGTCAGTAAGTGTTATAGAAGACATGGTGACAGACAGCCTGTCAGTAAGTGTTATAGAAGGCATGGTGACAGACAGCCTGTCAGTAAGTGTTATAGAAGGCATGGTGACAGACAGCCTGTCAGTAAATGTTATAGAAGGCATGGTGTGACAGACAGCCTGTCAGTAAGTGTTATAGAAGGCATGGTGACAGACAGCCTGTCAGTAAGTGTTATAGAATGCATGGTGACAGACAGCCTGTCAGTAAGTGTTATAGAAGGCATGGTGACAGACAGCCTGTCAGTAAGTGTTATAGAATGCATGGTGACAGACAGCCTGTCAGTAAGTGTTATAGAAGGCATGGTGACAGACAGCCTGTCAGTAAATGTTATAGAAGGCATGGTGACAGACAGCCTGTCAGTAAGTGTTATAGAAGACATGGTGACAGACAGCCTGTCAGTAAGTGTTATAGAAGGCATGGTGACAGACAGCCTGTCAGTAAGTGTTATAGAAGGCATGGTGACAGACAGCCTGTCAGTAAATGTTATAGAAGGCATGGTGTGACAGACAGCCTGTCAGTAAGTGTTATAGAAGGCATGGTGACAGACAGCCTGTCAGTAAGTGTTATAGAATGCATGGTGACAGACAGCCTGTCAGTAAGTGTTATAGAAGGCATGGTGACAGACAGCCTGTCAGTAAGTGTTATAGAATGCATGGTGACAGACAGCCTGTCAGTAAGTGTTATAGAAGGCATGGTGACAGACAGCCTGTCAGTAAATGTTATAGAAGGCATGGTGACAGACAGCCTGTCAGTAAGTGTTATAGAAGACATGGTGACAGACATCCTGTCAGTAAGTGTTATAGAAGGCATGGTCACAGACAGCCTGTCAGTAAGTGTTATAGAAGGCATGGTGACAGACAGCCTGTCAGTAAGTGTTATAGAAGGCATGGTGTGGCAGACAGCCTGTCAGTAAGTGTTATAGAAGACATGGTGACAGACAGCCTGTCAGTAAGTGTTATAGAAGACATGGTGACAGACAGCCTGTCAGTAAGTGTTATAGAAGGCATGGTGTGACAGACAGCCTGTCAGTAAGTGTTATAGAAGGCATGGTGTGACAGACAGCCTGTCAGTAAGTGTTATAGAAGGCATGGTGTGGCAGACAGCCTGTCAGTAAGTGTTATAGAAGACATGGTGACAGACAGCCTGTCAGTAAGTGTTATAGAAGACATGGTGACAGACAGCCTGTCAGTAAGTGTTATAGAAGGCATGGTGTGACAGACAGCCTGTCAGTAAGTGTTATAGAAGACATGGTGACAGACAGCCTGTCAGTAAGTGTTATAGAAGACATGGTGTGACAGACAGCCTGTCAGTAAGTGTTATAGAAGGCATGGTGTGACAGACAGCCTGTCAGTAAGTGTTATAGAAGGCATGGTGACAGACAGCCTGTCAGTAAGTGTTATAGAAGGCATGGTGACAGACAGCCTGTCAGTAAGTGTTATAGAAGGCATGGTGACAGACAGCCTGTCAGTAAGTGTTATAGAAGGCATGGTGTGACAGACAGCCTGTCAGTAAGTGTTATAGAAGGCATGGTGACAGACAGCCTGTCAGTAAGTGTTATAGAAGGCATGGTGACAGACAGCCTGTCAGTAAGTGTTATAGAAGGCATGGTGACAGACAGCCTGTCAGTAAGTGTTATAGAAGGCATGGTGACAGACAGCCTGTCAGTAAGTGTTATAGAAGGCATGGTGACAGACAGCCTGTCAGTAAGTGTTATAGAAGGCATGGTGACAGACAGCCTGTCAGTAAGTGTTATAGAAGGCATGGTGACAGACAGCCTGTCAGTAAGTGTTATAGAAGGCATGGTGTGACAGACAGCCTGTCAGTAAGTGTTATAGAAGGCATGGTGACAGACAGCCTGTCAGTAAGTGTTATAGAAGGCATGGTGACAGACAGCCTGTCAGTAAGTGTTATAGAAGGCATGGTGACAGACAGCCTGTCAGTAAGTGTTATAGATGGCATGGTGACAGACAGCCTGTCAGTAAGTGTTATAGAAGGCATGGTGACAGACAGCCTGTCAGTAAGTGTTATAGAAGACATGGTGACAGACAGCCTGTCAGTAAGTGTTATAGAAGGCATGGTGACAGACAGCCTGTCAGTAAATGTTATAGAAGGCATGGTGTGACAGACAGCCTGTCAGTAAATGTTATAGAAGGCATGGTGTGACAGACAGTCTGTCAGTAAGTGTTATAGAAGGCATGGTGACAGACAGCCTGTCAGTAAGTGTTATAGAATGCATGGTGACAGACAGCCTGTCAGTAAGTGTTATAGAAGGCATGGTGACAGACAGCCTGTCAGTAAGTGTTATAGAAGGCATGGTGACAGACAGCCTGTCAGTAAGTGTTATAGAAGGCATGGTGACAGACAGCCTGTCAGTAAGTGTTATAGAAGACATGGTGACAGACAGCCAGTCAGTAAGTGTTATAGAAGACATGGTGACAGACAGCCTGTCAGTAAGTGTTATAGAAGGCATGGTGACAGACAGCCTGTCAGTAAGTGTTATAGAAGGCATGGTCACAGACATCCTTTCAGTAAGTGTTATAGAAGGCATGGTGACAGACAGCCTGTCAGTAAGTGTTATAGAAGGCATGGTGTGGCAGACAGCCTGTCAGTAAGTGTTATAGAAGACATGGTGACAGACAGCCTGTCAGTAAGTGTTATAGAAGACATGGTGACAGACAGCCTGTCAGGAAGTGTTATAGAAGGCATGGTGTGACAGACAGCCTGTCAGTAAGTGTTATAGAAGGCATGGTGACAGACAGCCTGTCAGTAAGTGTTATAGAAGGCATGGTGACAGACAGCCTGTCAGTAAGTGTTATAGAAGGCATGGTGACAGAAAGCCTGTCAGTAAGTGTTATAGAAGGCATGGTGACAGACAGCCTGTCAGTAAGTGTTATAGAAGGCATGGTGTGACAGACAGCCTGTCAGTAAGTGTTATAGAAGGCATGGTGTGACAGACAGCCTGTCAGTAAGTGTTATAGAAGGCATGGTGACAGACAGCCTGTCAGTAAGTGTTATAGAAGGCATGGTGACAGACAGCCTGTCAGTAAGTGTTATAGAAGGCATGGTGACAGACAGCCTGTCAGTAAGTGTTATAGAAGGCATGGTGTGACAGACAGCCTGTCAGTAAGTGTTATAGAAGGCATGGTGACAGACAGCCTGTCAGTAAGTGTTATAGAAGGCATGGTGACAGACAGCCTGTCAGTAAGTGTTATAGAAGGCATGGTGACAGACAGCCTGTCAGTAAGTGTTATAGATGGCATGGTGACAGACAGCCTGTCAGTAAGTGTTATAGAAGGCATGGTGACAGACAGCCTGTCAGTAAGTGTTATAGAAGACATGGTGACAGACAGCCTGTCAGTAAGTGTTATAGAAGGCATGGTGACAGACAGCCTGTCAGTAAATGTTATAGAAGGCATGGTGTGACAGACAGCCTGTCAGTAAATGTTATAGAAGGCATGGTGTGACAGACAGTCTGTCAGTAAGTGTTATAGAAGGCATGGTGACAGACAGCCTGTCAGTAAGTGTTATAGAATGCATGGTGACAGACAGCCTGTCAGTAAGTGTTATAGAAGGCATGGTGACAGACAGCCTGTCAGTAAGTGTTATAGAAGGCATGGTGACAGACAGCCTGTCAGTAAGTGTTATAGAAGGCATGGTGACAGACAGCCTGTCAGTAAGTGTTATAGAAGACATGGTGACAGACAGCCAGTCAGTAAGTGTTATAGAAGACATGGTGACAGACAGCCTGTCAGTAAGTGTTATAGAAGGCATGGTGACAGACAGCCTGTCAGTAAGTGTTATAGAAGGCATGGTCACAGACATCCTTTCAGTAAGTGTTATAGAAGGCATGGTGACAGACAGCCTGTCAGTAAGTGTTATAGAAGGCATGGTGTGGCAGACAGCCTGTCAGTAAGTGTTATAGAAGACATGGTGACATACAGCCTGTCAGTAAGTGTTATAGAAGACATGGTGACAGACAGCCTGTCAGGAAGTGTTATAGAAGGCATGGTGTGACAGACAGCCTGTCAGTAAGTGTTATAGAAGGCATGGTGACAGACAGCCTGTCAGTAAGTGTTATAGAAGGCATGGTGACAGACAGCCTGTCAGTAAGTGTTATAGAAGGCATGGTGACAGAAAGCCTGTCAGTAAGTGTTATAGAAGGCATGGTGACAGACAGCCTGTCAGTAAGTGTTATAGAAGGCATGGTGTGACAGACAGCCTGTCAGTAAGTGTTATAGAAGGCATGGTGTGACAGACAGCCTGTCAGTAAGTGTTATAGAAGGCATGGTGACAGACAGCCTGTCAGTAAGTGTTATAGAAGGCATGGTGTGACAGACAGCCTGTCAGTAAGTGTTATAGAAGGCATAGTGTGACAGACAGCCTGTCAGTAAGTGTTATAGAAGGCATGGTGACAGACAGCCTGTCAGTAAGTGTTATAGAAGGCATGGTGACAGACAGCCTGTCAGTAAGTGTTATAGAAGGCATGGTGACAGACAGCCTGTCAGTAAGTGTTATAGAAGGCATGGTGACAGACAGCCTGTCAGTAAGTGTTATAGAAGGCATGGTGACAGACAGCCTGTCAGTAAGTGTTATAGAAGGCATGGTGACAGACAGCCTGTCAGTAAGTGTTATAGAAGGCATGGTGTGACAGACAGCCTGTCAGTAAGTGTTATAGAAGGCATAGTGTGACAGACAGCCTGTCAGTAAGTGTTATAGAAGGCATGGTGACAGACAGCCTGTCAGTAAGTGTTATAGAAGGCATGGTGACAGACAGCCTGTCAGTAAGTGTTATAGAAGGCATGGTGACAGACAGCCTGTCAGTAAGTGTTATAGAAGGCATGGTGTGACAGACAGCCTGCCAGTAAGTGTTATAGAAGGCATGGTGACAGACAGCCTGTCAGTAAGTGTTATAGAAGGCATGGTGACAGACAGCCTGTCAGTAAGTGTTATAGAAGGCATGGTGACAGACAGCCTGTCAGTAAGTGTTATAGAAGGCATGGTGTGACAGACAGCCTGTCAGTAAGTGTTATAGAAGGCATGGTGACAGACAGCCTGTCAGTAAGTGTTATAGAAGGCATGGTGACAGACAGCCTGTCAGTAAGTGTTATAGAAGGCATGGTGACAGACAGCCTGTCAGTAAGTGTTATAGAAGGCATGGTGACAGACAGCCTGTCAGTAAGTGTTATAGAAGGCATGGTGACAGACAGCCTGTCAGTAAGTGTTATAGAAGGCATGGTGACAGACAGCCTGTCAGTAAGTGTTATAGAAGGCATGGTGACAGACAGCCTGTCAGTAAGTGTTATAGAAGGCATGGTGTGACAGACAGCCTGTCAGTAAGTGTTATAGAAGGCATGGTGACAGACAGCCTGTCAGTAAGTGTTATAGAAGGCATGGTGACAGACAGCCTGTCAGTAAGTGTTATAGAAGGCATGGTGACAGACAGCCTGTCAGTAAGTGTTATAGAAGGCATGGTGACAGACAGCCTGTCAGTAAGTGTTATAGATGGCATGGTGACAGACAGCCTGTCAGTAAGTGTTATAGAAGGCATGGTGACAGACAGCCTGTCAGTAAGTGTTATAGAAGACATGGTGACAGACAGCCTGTCAGTAAGTGTTATAGAAGGCATGGTGACAGACAGCCTGTCAGTAAATGTTATAGAAGGCATGGTGTGACAGACAGCCTGTCAGTAAATGTTATAGAAGGCATGGTGTGACAGACAGTCTGTCAGTAAGTGTTATAGAAGGCATGGTGACAGACAGCCTGTCAGTAAGTGTTATAGAATGCATGGTGACAGACAGCCTGTCAGTAAGTGTTATAGAAGGCATGGTGACAGACAGCCTGTCAGTAAGTGTTATAGAAGGCATGGTGACAGACAGCCTGTCAGTAAGTGTTATAGAAGGCATGGTGACAGACAGCCTGTCAGTAAGTGTTATAGAAGACATGGTGACAGACAGCCAGTCAGTAAGTGTTATAGAAGACATGGTGACAGACAGCCTGTCAGTAAGTGTTATAGAAGGCATGGTGACAGACAGCCTGTCAGTAAGTGTTATAGAAGGCATGGTCACAGACATCCTTTCAGTAAGTGTTATAGAAGGCATGGTGACAGACAGCCTGTCAGTAAGTGTTATAGAAGGCATGGTGTGGCAGACAGCCTGTCAGTAAGTGTTATAGAAGACATGGTGACAGACAGCCTGTCAGTAAGTGTTATAGAAGACATGGTGACAGACAGCCTGTCAGGAAGTGTTATAGAAGGCATGGTGTGACAGACAGCCTGTCAGTAAGTGTTATAGAAGGCATGGTGACAGACAGCCTGTCAGTAAGTGTTATAGAAGGCATGGTGACAGACAGCCTGTCAGTAAGTGTTATAGAAGGCATGGTGACAGAAAGCCTGTCAGTAAGTGTTATAGAAGGCATGGTGACAGACAGCCTGTCAGTAAGTGTTATAGAAGGCATGGTGTGACAGACAGCCTGTCAGTAAGTGTTATAGAAGGCATGGTGTGACAGACAGCCTGTCAGTAAGTGTTATAGAAGGCATGGTGACAGACAGCCTGTCAGTAAGTGTTATAGAAGGCATGGTGTGACAGACAGCCTGTCAGTAAGTGTTATAGAAGGCATAGTGTGACAGACAGCCTGTCAGTAAGTGTTATAGAAGGCATGGTGACAGACAGCCTGTCAGTAAGTGTTATAGAAGGCATGGTGACAGACAGCCTGTCAGTAAGTGTTATAGAAGGCATGGTGACAGACAGCCTGTCAGTAAGTGTTATAGAAGGCATGGTGACAGACAGCCTGTCAGTAAGTGTTATAGAAGGCATGGTGACAGACAGCCTGTCAGTAAGTGTTATAGAAGGCATGGTGTGACAGACAGCCTGTCAGTAAGTGTTATAGAAGGCATGGTGTGACAGACAGCCTGTCAGTAAGTGTTATAGAAGGCATGGTGACAGACAGCCTGTCAGTAAGTGTTATAGAAGGCATGGTGACAGACAGCCTGTCAGTAAGTGTTATAGAAGACATGGTGACAGACAGCCTGTCAGTAAGTGTTATAGAAGGCATGGTGTGACAGACAGCCTGTCAGTAAGTGTTATAGAAGACATGGTGACAGACAGCCTGTCAGTAAGTGTTATAGAAGACATGGTGTGACAGACAGCCTGTCAGTAAGTGTTATAGAAGGCATGGTGTGACAGACAGCCTGTCAGTAAGTGTTATAGAAGGCATGGTGACAGACAGCCTGTCAGTAAGTGTTATAGAAGGCATGGTGACAGACAGCCTGTCAGTAAGTGTTATAGAAGGCATGGTGACAGACAGCCTGTCAGTAAGTGTTATAGAAGGCATGGTGACAGACAGCCTGTCAGTAAGTGTTATAGAAGGCATGGTGTGACAGACAGCCTGTCAGTAAGTGTTATAGAAGGCATGGTGACAGACAGCCTGTCAGTAAGTGTTATAGAAGGCATGGTGACAGACAGCCTGTCAGTAAGTGTTATAGAAGGCATGGTGACAGACAGCCTGTCAGTAAGTGTTATAGAAGGCATGGTGACAGACAGCCTGTCAGTAAGTGTTATAGAAGGCATGGTGACAGACAGCCTGTCAGTAAGTGTTATAGAAGGCATGGTGACAGACAGCCTGTCAGTAAGTGTTATAGAAGGCATGGTGACAGACAGCCTGTCAGTAAGTGTTATAGAAGGCATGGTGTGACAGACAGCCTGTCAGTAAGTGTTATAGAAGGCATGGTGTGACAGACAGCCTGTCAGTAAGTGTTATAGAAGACATGGTGACAGACATCCTGTCAGTAAGGGTTATAGAAGGCATGGTGACAGACAGACTGTCAGTAAGTGTTATAGAAGGCATGGTGACAGACAGCCTGTCAGTAAGTGTTATAGAAGGCATGGTGACAGACAGCCTGTCAGTAAGTGTTATAGAAGGCATGGTGACAGACAGCCTGTCAGTAAGTGTTATAGAAGGCATGGTGACAGACAGCCTGTCAGTAAGTGTTATAGAAGGCATGGTGACAGACAGCCTGTCAGTAAGTGTTATAGAAGGCATGGTGACAGACAGCCTGTCAGTAAGTGTTATAGAAGGCATGGTGACAGACAGCCTGTCAGTAAGTGTTATAGAAGGCATGGTGACAGACAGCCTGTCAGTAAGTGTTATAGAAGGCATGGTGACAGACAGCCTGTCAGTAAGTGTTATAGATGGCATGGTGACAGACAGCCTGTCAGTAAGTGTTATAGAAGGCATGGTGACAGACAGCCTGTCAGTAAGTGTTATAGAAGACATGGTGACAGACAGCCTGTCAGTAAGTGTTATAGAAGGCATGGTGACAGACAGCCTGTCAGTAAGTGTTATAGAAGGCATGGTGACAGACAGCCTGTCAGTAAATGTTATAGAAGGCATGGTGTGACAGACAGCCTGTCAGTAAGTGTTATAGAAGGCATGGTGACAGACAGCCTGTCAGTAAGTGTTATAGAATGCATGGTGACAGACAGCCTGTCAGTAAGTGTTATAGAAGGCATGGTGACAGACAGCCTGTCAGTAAGTGTTATAGAATGCATGGTGACAGACAGCCTGTCAGTAAGTGTTATAGAAGGCATGGTGACAGACAGCCTGTCAGTAAGTGTTATAGAAGGCATGGTGACAGACAGCCTGTCAGTAAATGTTATAGAAGGCATGGTGACAGACAGCCTGTCAGTAAGTGTTATAGAAGACATGGTGACAGACATCCTGTCAGTAAGTGTTATAGAAGGCATGGTCACAGACATCCTTTCAGTAAGTGTTATAGAAGGCATGGTGACAGACAGCCTGTCAGTAAGTGTTATAGAAGGCATGGTGTGGCAGACAGCCTGTCAGTAAGTGTTATAGAAGACATGGTGACAGACAGCCTGTCAGTAAGTGTTATAGAAGACATGGTGACAGACAGCCTGTCAGTAAGTGTTATAGAAGGCATGGTGTGACAGACAGCCTGTCAGTAAGTGTTATAGAAGGCATGGTGTGACAGACAGCCTGTCAGTAAGTGTTATAGAAGGCATGGTGTGGCAGACAGCCTGTCAGTAAGTGTTATAGAAGACATGGTGACAGACAGCCTGTCAGTAAGTGTTATAGAAGACATGGTGACAGACAGCCTGTCAGTAAGTGTTATAGAAGGCATGGTGTGACAGACAGCCTGTCAGTAAGTGTTATAGAAGACATGGTGACAGACAGCCTGTCAGTAAGTGTTATAGAAGACATGGTGTGACAGACAGCCTGTCAGTAAGTGTTATAGAAGGCATGGTGTGACAGACAGCCTGTCAGTAAGTGTTATAGAAGGCATGGTGACAGACAGCCTGTCAGTAAGTGTTATAGAAGGCATGGTGACAGACAGCCTGTCAGTAAGTGTTATAGAAGGCATGGTGACAGACAGCCTGTCAGTAAGTGTTATAGAAGGCATGGTGACAGACAGCCTGTCAGTAAGTGTTATAGAAGGCATGGTGTGACAGACAGCCTGTCAGTAAGTGTTATAGAAGGCATGGTGACAGACAGCCTGTCAGTAAGTGTTATAGAAGGCATGGTGACAGACAGCCTGTCAGTAAGTGTTATAGAAGGCATGGTGACAGACAGCCTGTCAGTAAGTGTTATAGAAGGCATGGTGACAGACAGCCTGTCAGTAAGTGTTATAGAAGGCATGGTGACAGACAGCCTGTCAGTAAGTGTTATAGAAGGCATGGTGACAGACAGCCTGTCAGTAAGTGTTATAGAAGGCATGGTGTGACAGACAGCCTGTCAGTAAGTGTTATAGAAGGCATGGTGACAGACAGCCTGTCAGTAAGTGTTATAGAAGGCATGGTGACAGACAGCCTGTCAGTAAGTGTTATAGAAGGCATGGTGACAGACAGCCTGTCAGTAAGTGTTATAGAAGGCATGGTGACAGACAGCCTGTCAGTAAGTGTTATAGATGGCATGGTGACAGACAGCCTGTCAGTAAGTGTTATAGAAGGCATGGTGACAGACAGCCTGTCAGTAAGTGTTATAGAAGACATGGTGACAGACAGCCTGTCAGTAAGTGTTATAGAAGGCATGGTGACAGACAGCCTGTCAGTAAATGTTATAGAAGGCATGGTGTGACAGACAGCCTGTCAGTAAATGTTATAGAAGGCATGGTGTGACAGACAGTCTGTCAGTAAGTGTTATAGAAGGCATGGTGACAGACAGCCTGTCAGTAAGTGTTATAGAATGCATGGTGACAGACAGCCTGTCAGTAAGTGTTATAGAAGGCATGGTGACAGACAGCCTGTCAGTAAGTGTTATAGAAGGCATGGTGACAGACAGCCTGTCAGTAAGTGTTATAGAAGGCATGGTGACAGACAGCCTGTCAGTAAGTGTTATAGAAGACATGGTGACAGACAGCCAGTCAGTAAGTGTTATAGAAGACATGGTGACAGACAGCCTGTCAGTAAGTGTTATAGAAGGCATGGTGACAGACAGCCTGTCAGTAAGTGTTATAGAAGGCATGGTCACAGACATCCTTTCAGTAAGTGTTATAGAAGGCATGGTGACAGACAGCCTGTCAGTAAGTGTTATAGAAGGCATGGTGTGGCAGACAGCCTGTCAATAAGTGTTATAGAAGACATGGTGACAGACAGCCTGTCAGTAAGTGTTATAGAAGACATGGTGACAGACAGCCTGTCAGTAAGTGTTATAGAAGACATGGTGACAGACAGCCTGTCAGTAAGTGTTATAGAAGGCATGGTGTGACAGACAGCCTGTCAGTAAGTGTTATAGAAGGCATAGTGTGACAGACAGCCTGTCAGTAAGTGTTATAGAAGGCATGGTGACAGACAGCCTGTCAGTAAGTGTTATAGAAGGCATGGTGACAGACAGCCTGTCAGTAAGTGTTATAGAAGGCATGGTGACAGACAGCCTGTCAGTAAGTGTTATAGAAGGCATGGTGACAGACAGCCTGTCAGTAAGTGTTATAGAAGGCATGGTGACAGACAGCCTGTCAGTAAGTGTTATAGAAGGCATGGTGACAGACAGCCTGTCAGTAAGTGTTATAGAAGGCATGGTGACAGACAGCCTGTCAGTAAGTGTTATAGAAGGCATGGTGTGACAGACAGCCTGTCAGTAAGTGTTATAGAAGGCATGGTGTGACAGACAGCCTGTCAGTAAGTGTTATAGAAGGCATGGTGACAGACAGCCTGTCAGTAAGTGTTATAGAAGGCATGGTGACAGACAGCCTGTCAGTAAGTGTTATAGAAGGCATGGTGACAGACAGCCTGTCAGTAAGTGTTATAGTAGGCATGGTGTGACAGACAGCCTGTCAGTAAGTGTTATAGAAGGCATGGTGACACACAGCCTGTCAGTAAGTGTTATAGAAGGCATGGTGACAGACAGCCTGTCAGTAAGTGTTATAGAAGACATGGTGACAGACAGCCTGTCAGTAAGTGTTATAGAAGGCATGGTGACAGACAGCCTGTCAGTAAGTGTTATAGAAGGCATGGTGTGACAGTCAGCCTGTCAGTAAGTGTTATAGAAGGCGTGGTGTGACAGGCAGCCTGTCAGTAAGTGTTATAGAAGGCGTGGAGTGACAGACAGCCTGTCAGTAAGTGTTATTGAAGGCATGGTGTGACAGACAGCCTGTCAGTAAGTGTTATAGAAGGCGTGGTGTGACAGGCAGCCTGTCAGTAAGTGTTATAGAAGACATGGTGACAGACAGCCTGTCAGTAAGTGTTATAGAAGGCATGGTGACAGACAGCCTGTCAGTAAGTGTTATAGAAGGCGTGGTGTGACAGACAGCCTGTCAGTAAGTGTTATAGAAGACATGGTGACAGACAGCCTGTCAGTAAGTGTTATAGAAGGCATGGTGACAGACAGCCTGTCAGTAAGTGTTATAGAAGGCATGGTGACAGACAGCCTGTCAGTAAGTGTTATAGAAGGCATGGTGACAGACAGCCTGTCAGTAAGTGTTATAGAAGGCATGGTGACAGACAGCCTGTCAGTAAGTGTTATAGTAGGCATGGTGTGACAGACAGCCTGTCAGTAAGTGTTATAGAAGGCATGGTGTGACAGACAGCATGTCAGTAAGTGTTATAGAAGGCATGGTGTGACAGACAGCCTG
This sequence comes from Salvelinus fontinalis, assembly GCF_029448725.1. Lineage (NCBI taxonomy): Eukaryota > Metazoa > Chordata > Actinopteri > Salmoniformes > Salmonidae > Salvelinus > Salvelinus fontinalis. The sequence goes on along the minus strand of NW_026600210.1, from coordinate 2,098,267 downwards.
TCAGTAAGTGTTATAGAAGGCATGGTGACAGACAGCCTGTCAGTAAGTGTTATAGAAGGCATGGTGTGGCAGACAGCCTGTCAGTAAGTGTTATAGAAGGCATGGTGTGACAGACAGCCTGTCAGTAAGTGTTATAGAAGGCACGGTGTGACAGACAGCCTGTCAGTAAGTGTTATAGAAGGCATGGTGTGACAGACAGCCTGTCAGTAAGTGTTATAGAAGGCATGGTGACAGACAGCCTGTCAGTAAGTGTTATAGAAGGCATGGTGACAGACAGCCTGTCAGTAAGTGTTATAGAAGGCATGGTGACAGACAGCCTGTCAGTAAGTGTTATAGAAGGCGTGGTATCAGACAGCCATTCAGTAAGTGTTATAGAAGGCATGGTGACAGACAGCCTGTCAGTAAGTGTTATAGAAGGCGTGGTGTGACAGTCAGCCTGTCAGTAAGTGTTATAGAAGGCGTGGTGTGACAGGCAGCCTGTCAGTAAGTGTTATAGAAGGCGTGGTGTGACAGACAGCCTGTCAGTAAGTGTTATAGAAGGCGTGGTGTGACAGGCAGCCTGTCAGTAAGTGTTATAGAAGACATGGTGACAGACAGCCTGTCAGTAAGTGTTATAGAAGGCATGGTGACAGACAGCCTGTCAGTAAGTGTTATAGAAGGCATGGTGTGACAGACAGCCTGTCAGTAAGTGTTACAGAAGGCATGGTGACAGACAGCCTGTCAGTAAGTGTTATAGAAGGCATGGTGACAGACAGCCTGTCAGTAAGTGTTATAGAAGGCATGGTGACAGACAGCCTGTCAGTAAGTGTTATAGAAGGCATGGTGACAGACAGCCTGTCAGTAAGTGTTATAGAAGGCATGGTGACAGACAGCCCGTCAGTAAGTGTTATAGAAGGCATGGTGTGACAGACAGCCTGTCAGTAAGTGTTATAGAAGGCATGGTGTGACAGACAGCCTGTCAGTAAGTGTTATAGAAGGCATGGTGACAGACAGCCTGTCAGTAAGTGTTATAGAAGGCATGGTGACAGACAGCCTGTCAGTAAGTGTTATAGAAGGCATGGTGTGACAGACAGCCTGTCAGTAAGTGTTATAGAAGGCATGGTGACAGACAGCCTGTCAGTAAGTGTTATAGAAGGCATGGTGACAGACAGCCTGTCAGTAAGTGTTATAGAAGGCATGGTGACAGACAGCCTGTCAGTAAGTGTTATAGATGGCATGGTGACAGACAGCCTGTCAGTAAGTGTTATAGAAGGCATGGTGACAGACAGCCTGTCAGTAAGTGTTATAGAAGACATGGTGACAGACAGCCTGTCAGTAAGTGTTATAGAAGGCATGGTGACAGACTGCCTGTCAGTAAGTGTTATAGAAGGCATGGTGACAGACAGCCTGTCAGTAAATGTTATAGAAGGCATGGTGTGACAGACAGCCTGTCAGTAAGTGTTATAGAAGGCATGGTGACAGACAGCCTGTCAGTAAGTGTTATAGAAGGCATGGTGACAGGCAGCCTGTCAGTAAGTGTTATAGAAGGCATGGTGACAGACAGCCTGTCAGTAAGTGTTATAGAATGCATGGTGACAGACAGCCTGTCAGTAAGTGTTATAGAAGGCATGGTGACAGACAGCCTGTCAGTAAGTGTTATAGAAGGCATGGTGACAGACAGCCTGTCAGTAAATGTTATAGAAGGCATGGTGACAGACAGCCTGTCAGTAAGTGTTATAGAAGACATGGTGACAGACATCCTGTCAGTAAGTGTTATAGAAGGCATGGTCACAGACATCCTTTCAGTAAGTGTTATAGAAGGCATGGTGACAGACAGCCTGTCAGTAAGTGTTATAGAAGGCATGGTGACAGACAGCCTGTCAGTAAGTGTTATAGAAGGCATGGTGTGACAGACAGCCTGTCAGTAAGTGTTATAGAAGGCATGGTGTGACAGACAGCCTGTCAGTAAGTGTTATAGAAGACATGGTGACAGACATCCTGTCAGTAAGGGTTATAGAAGGCATGGTGACAGACAGACTGTCAGTAAGTGTTATAGAAGGCATGGTGACAGACAGCCTGTCAGTAAGTGTTATAGAAGGCATGGTGACAGACAGCCTGTCAGTAAGTGTTATAGAAGGCATGGTGACAGACAGCCTGTCAGTAAGTGTTATAGAAGGCATGGTGTGACAGACAGCCTGTCAGTAAGTGTTATAGAAGGCATGGTGACAGACAGCCTGTCAGTAAGTGTTATAGAAGGCATGGTGACAGACAGCCTGTCAGTAAGTGTTATAGAAGGCATGGTGTGACAGACAGCCTGTCAGTAAGTGTTATAGAAGGCATGGTGTGACAGACAGCCTGTCAGTAAGTGTTATAGAAGGCATGGTGACAGACAGCCTGTCAGTAAGTGTTATAGAAGGCATGGTGACAGACAGCCTGTCAGTAAGTGTTATAGAAGGCATGGTGACAGACAGCCTGTCAGTAAGTGTTATAGAAGGCATGGTGACAGACAGCCTGTCAGTAAATGTTATAGAAGGCATGGTGTGACAGACAGCCTGTCAGTAAGTGTTATAGAAGGCATGGTGACAGACAGCCTGTCAGTAAGTGTTATAGAATGCATGGTGACAGACAGCCTGTCAGTAAGTGTTATAGAAGGCATGGTGACAGACAGCCTGTCAGTAAGTGTTATAGAATGCATGGTGACAGACAGCCTGTCAGTAAGTGTTATAGAAGGCATGGTGACAGACAGCCTGTCAGTAAGTGTTATAGAAGGCATGGTGACAGACAGCCTGTCAGTAAATGTTATAGAAGGCATGGTGACAGACAGCCTGTCAGTAAGTGTTATAGAAGACATGGTGACAGACATCCTGTCAGTAAGTGTTATAGAAGACATGGTGACAGACAGCCTGTCAGTAAGTGTTATAGAAGGCATGGTGTGACAGACAGCCTGTCAGTAAGTGTTATAGAAGGCATGGTGTGACAGACAGCCTGTCAGTAAGTGTTATAGAAGGCATGGTGTGGCAGACAGCCTGTCAGTAAGTGTTATAGAAGACATGGTGACAGACAGCCTGTCAGTAAGTGTTATAGAAGACATGGTGACAGACAGCCTGTCAGTAAGTGTTATAGAAGGCATGGTGTGACAGACAGCCTGTCAGTAAGTGTTATAGAAGACATGGTGACAGACAGCCTGTCAGTAAGTGTTATAGAAGACATGGTGTGACAGACAGCCTGTCAGTAAGTGTTATAGAAGGCATGGTGTGACAGACAGCCTGTCAGTAAGTGTTATAGAAGGCATGGTGACAGACAGCCTGTCAGTAAGTGTTATAGAAGGCATGGTGACAGACAGCCTGTCAGTAAGTGTTATAGAAGGCATGGTGACAGACAGCCTGTCAGTAAGTGTTATAGAAGGCATGGTGACAGACAGCCTGTCAGTAAGTGTTATAGAAGGCATGGTGTGACAGACAGCCTGTCAGTAAGTGTTATAGAAGGCATGGTGACAGACAGCCTGTCAGTAAGTGTTATAGAAGGCATGGTGACAGACAGCCTGTCAGTAAGTGTTATAGAAGGCATGGTGTGACAGACAGCCTGTCAGTAAGTGTTATAGAAGGCATGGTGTGACAGACAGCCTGTCAGTAAGTGTTATAGAAGGCATGGTGACAGACAGCCTGTCAGTAAGTGTTATAGAAGGCATGGTGACAGACAGCCTGTCAGTAAGTGTTATAGAAGGCATGGTGACAGACAGCCTGTCAGTAAGTGTTATAGAAGGCATGGTGTGACAGACAGCCTGTCAGTAAGTGTTATAGAAGGCATGGTGTGACAGACAGCCTGTCAGTAAGTGTTATAGAAGACATGGTGACAGACATCCTGTCAGTAAGGGTTATAGAAGGCATGGTGACAGACAGACTGTCAGTAAGTGTTATAGAAGGCATGGTGACAGACAGCCTGTCAGTAAGTGTTATAGAAGGCATGGTGACAGACAGCCTGTCAGTAAGTGTTATAGAAGGCATGGTGACAGACAGCCTGTCAGTAAGTGTTATAGAAGGCATGGTGTGACAGACAGCCTGTCAGTAAGTGTTATAGAAGGCATGGTGACAGACAGCCTGTCAGTAAGTGTTATAGAAGGCATGGTGACAGACAGCCTGTCAGTAAGTGTTATAGAAGGCATGGTGTGACAGACAGCCTGTCAGTAAGTGTTATAGAAGGCATGGTGTGACAGACAGCCTGTCAGTAAGTGTTATAGAAGGCATGGTGACAGACAGCCTGTCAGTAAGTGTTATAGAAGGCATGGTGACAGACAGCCTGTCAGTAAGTGTTATAGAAGGCATGGTGACAGACAGCCTGTCAGTAAGTGTTATAGAAGGCATGGTGACAGACAGCCTGTCAGTAAGTGTTATAGATGGCATGGTGACAGACAGCCTGTCAGTAAGTGTTATAGAAGGCATGGTGACAGACAGCCTGTCAGTAAGTGTTATAGAAGACATGGTGACAGACAGCCTGTCAGTAAGTGTTATAGAAGGCATGGTGACAGACAGCCTGTCAGTAAGTGTTATAGAAGGCATGGTGACAGACAGCCTGTCAGTAAATGTTATAGAAGGCATGGTGTGACAGACAGCCTGTCAGTAAGTGTTATAGAAGGCATGGTGACAGACAGCCTGTCAGTAAGTGTTATAGAATGCATGGTGACAGACAGCCTGTCAGTAAGTGTTATAGAAGGCATGGTGACAGACAGCCTGTCAGTAAGTGTTATAGAATGCATGGTGACAGACAGCCTGTCAGTAAGTGTTATAGAAGGCATGGTGACAGACAGCCTGTCAGTAAGTGTTATAGAAGGCATGGTGACAGACAGCCTGTCAGTAAATGTTATAGAAGGCATGGTGACAGACAGCCTGTCAGTAAGTGTTATAGAAGACATGGTGACAGACATCCTGTCAGTAAGTGTTATAGAAGGCATGGTCACAGACATCCTTTCAGTAAGTGTTATAGAAGGCATGGTGACAGACAGCCTGTCAGTAAGTGTTATAGAAGGCATGGTGTGGCAGACAGCCTGTCAGTAAGTGTTATAGAAGACATGGTGACAGACAGCCTGTCAGTAAGTGTTATAGAAGACATGGTGACAGACAGCCTGTCAGTAAGTGTTATAGAAGGCATGGTGTGACAGACAGCCTGTCAGTAAGTGTTATAGAAGGCATGGTGTGACAGACAGCCTGTCAGTAAGTGTTATAGAAGGCATGGTGTGGCAGACAGCCTGTCAGTAAGTGTTATAGAAGACATGGTGACAGACAGCCTGTCAGTAAGTGTTATAGAAGACATGGTGACAGACAGCCTGTCAGTAAGTGTTATAGAAGGCATGGTGTGACAGACAGCCTGTCAGTAAGTGTTATAGAAGACATGGTGACAGACAGCCTGTCAGTAAGTGTTATAGAAGACATGGTGTGACAGACAGCCTGTCAGTAAGTGTTATAGAAGGCATGGTGTGACAGACAGCCTGTCAGTAAGTGTTATAGAAGGCATGGTGACAGACAGCCTGTCAGTAAGTGTTATAGAAGGCATGGTGACAGACAGCCTGTCAGTAAGTGTTATAGAAGGCATGGTGACAGACAGCCTGTCAGTAAGTGTTATAGAAGGCATGGTGACAGACAGCCTGTCAGTAAGTGTTATAGAAGGCATGGTGTGACAGACAGCCTGTCAGTAAGTGTTATAGAAGGCATGGTGACAGACAGCCTGTCAGTAAGTGTTATAGAAGGCATGGTGACAGACAGCCTGTCAGTAAGTGTTATAGAAGGCATGGTGACAGACAGCCTGTCAGTAAGTGTTATAGAAGGCATGGTGACAGACAGCCTGTCAGTAAGTGTTATAGAAGGCATGGTGACAGACAGCCTGTCAGTAAGTGTTATAGAAGGCATGGTGACAGACAGCCTGTCAGTAAGTGTTATAGAAGGCATGGTGTGACAGACAGCCTGTCAGTAAGTGTTATAGAAGGCATGGTGACAGACCGCCTGTCAGTAAGTGTTATAGAAGGCATGGTGACAGACAGCCTGTCAGTAAGTGTTATAGAAGGCATGGTGACAGACAGCCTGTCAGTAAGTGTTATAGAAGGCATGGTGACAGACAGCCTGTCAGTAAGTGTTATAGATGGCATGGTGACAGACAGCCTGTCAGTAAGTGTTATAGAAGGCATGGTGACAGACAGCCTGTCAGTAAGTGTTATAGAAGACATGGTGACAGACAGCCTGTCAGTAAGTGTTATAGAAGGCATGGTGACAGACAGCCTGTCAGTAAATGTTATAGAAGGCATGGTGTGACAGACAGCCTGTCAGTAAATGTTATAGAAGGCATGGTGTGACAGACAGTCTGTCAGTAAGTGTTATAGAAGGCATGGTGACAGACAGCCTGTCAGTAAGTGTTATAGAATGCATGGTGACAGACAGCCTGTCAGTAAGTGTTATAGAAGGCATGGTGACAGACAGCCTGTCAGTAAGTGTTATAGAAGGCATGGTGACAGACAGCCTGTCAGTAAGTGTTATAGAAGGCATGGTGACAGACAGCCTGTCAGTAAGTGTTATAGAAGACATGGTGACAGACAGCCAGTCAGTAAGTGTTATAGAAGACATGGTGACAGACAGCCTGTCAGTAAGTGTTATAGAAGGCATGGTGACAGACAGCCTGTCAGTAAGTGTTATAGAAGGCATGGTCACAGACATCCTTTCAGTAAGTGTTATAGAAGGCATGGTGACAGACAGCCTGTCAGTAAGTGTTATAGAAGGCATGGTGTGGCAGACAGCCTGTCAGTAAGTGTTATAGAAGACATGGTGACAGACAGCCTGTCAGTAAGTGTTATAGAAGACATGGTGACAGACAGCCTGTCAGGAAGTGTTATAGAAGGCATGGTGTGACAGACAGCCTGTCAGTAAGTGTTATAGAAGGCATGGTGACAGACAGTCTGTCAGTAAGTGTTATAGAAGGCATGGTGACAGACAGCCTGTCAGTAAGTGTTATAGAAGGCATGGTGACAGAAAGCCTGTCAGTAAGTGTTATAGAAGGCATGGTGACAGACAGCCTGTCAGTAAGTGTTATAGAAGGCATGGTGTGACAGACAGCCTGTCAGTAAGTGTTATAGAAGGCATGGTGTGACAGACAGCCTGTCAGTAAGTGTTATAGAAGGCATGGTGACAGACAGCCTGTCAGTAAGTGTTATAGAAGGCATGGTGTGACAGACAGCCTGTCAGTAAGTGTTATAGAAGGCATAGTGTGACAGACAGCCTGTCAGTAAGTGTTATAGAAGGCATGGTGACAGACAGCCTGTCAGTAAGTGTTATAGAAGGCATGGTGACAGACAGCCTGTCAGTAAGTGTTATAGAAGGCATGGTGACAGACAGCCTGTCAGTAAGTGTTATAGAAGGCATGGTGACAGACAGCCTGTCAGTAAGTGTTATAGAAGGCATGGTGACAGACAGCCTGTCAGTAAGTGTTATAGAAGGCATGGTGTGACAGACAGCCTGTCAGTAAGTGTTATAGAAGGCATGGTGTGACAGACAGCCTGTCAGTAAGTGTTATAGAAGGCATGGTGACAGACAGCCTGTCAGTAAGTGTTATAGAAGGCATGGTGACAGACAGCCTGTCAGTAAGTGTTATAGAAGGCATGGTGACAGACAGCCTGTCAGTAAATGTTATAGAAGGCATGGTGACAGACAGCCTGTCAGTAAGTGTTATAGAAGACATGGTGACAGACATCCTGTCAGTAAGTGTTATAGAAGGCATGGTCACAGACATCCTTTCAGTAAGTGTTATAGAAGGCATGGTGACAGACAGCCTGTCAGTAAGTGTTATAGAAGGCATGGTGTGGCAGACAGCCTGTCAGTAAGTGTTATAGAAGACATGGTGACAGACAGCCTGTCAGTAAGTGTTATAGAAGACATGGTGACAGACAGCCTGTCAGTAAGTGTTATAGAAGGCATGGTGTGACAGACAGCCTGTCAGTAAGTGTTATAGAAGGCATGGTGTGACAGACAGCCTGTCAGTAAGTGTTATAGAAGGCATGGTGTGGCAGACAGCCTGTCAGTAAGTGTTATAGAAGACATGGTGACAGACAGCCTGTCAGTAAGTGTTATAGAAGACATGGTGACAGACAGCCTGTCAGTAAGTGTTATAGAAGACATGGTGACAGACAGCCTGTCAGTAAGTGTTATAGAAGACATGGTGTGACAGACAGCCTGTCAGTAAGTGTTATAGAAGGCATGGTGTGACAGACAGCCTGTCAGTAAGTGTTATAGAAGGCATGGTGACAGACAGCCTGTCAGTAAGTGTTATAGAAGGCATGGTGACAGACAGCCTGTCAGTAAGTGTTATAGAAGGCATGGTGACAGACAGCCTGTCAGTAAGTGTTATAGAAGGCATGGTGACAGACAGCCTGTCAGTAAGTGTTATAGAAGGCATGGTGACAGACAGCCTGTCAGTAAGTGTTATAGAAGGCATGGTGACAGACAGCCTGTCAGTAAGTGTTATAGAAGGCATGGTGACAGACAGCCTGTCAGTAAGTGTTATAGAAGGCATGGTGTGACAGACAGCCTGTCAGTAAGTGTTATAGAAGGCATGGTGACAGACAGCCTGTCAGTAAGTGTTATAGAAGGCATGGTGACAGACAGCCTGTCAGTAAGTGTTATAGAAGGCATGGTGACAGACAGCCTGTCAGTAAGTGTTATAGAAGGCATGGTGACAGACAGCCTGTCAGTAAGTGTTATAGATGGCATGGTGACAGACAGCCTGTCAGTAAGTGTTATAGAAGGCATGGTGACAGACAGCCTGTCAGTAAGTGTTATAGAAGACATGGTGACAGACAGCCTGTCAGTAAGTGTTATAGAAGGCATGGTGACAGACAGCCTGTCAGTAAATGTTATAGAAGGCATGGTGTGACAGACAGCCTGTCAGTAAATGTTATAGAAGGCATGGTGTGACAGACAGTCTGTCAGTAAGTGTTATAGAAGGCATGGTGACAGACAGCCTGTCAGTAAGTGTTATAGAATGCATGGTGACAGACAGCCTGTCAGTAAGTGTTATAGAAGGCATGGTGACAGACAGCCTGTCAGTAAGTGTTATAGAAGGCATGGTGACAGACAGCCTGTCAGTAAGTGTTATAGAAGGCATGGTGACAGACAGCCTGTCAGTAAGTGTTATAGAAGACATGGTGACAGACAGCCAGTCAGTAAGTGTTATAGAAGACATGGTGACAGACAGCCTGTCAGTAAGTGTTATAGAAGGCATGGTGACAGACAGCCTGTCAGTAAGTGTTATAGAAGGCATGGTCACAGACATCCTTTCAGTAAGTGTTATAGAAGGCATGGTGACAGACAGCCTGTCAGTAAGTGTTATAGAAGGCATGGTGTGGCAGACAGCCTGTCAGTAAGTGTTATAGAAGACATGGTGACAGACAGCCTGTCAGTAAGTGTTATAGAAGACATGGTGACAGACAGCCTGTCAGTAAGTGTTATAGAAGGCATGGTGTGACAGACAGCCTGTCAGTAAGTGTTATAGAAGGCATAGTGTGACAGACAGCCTGTCAGTAAGTGTTATAGAAGGCATGGTGACAGACAGCCTGTCAGTAAGTGTTATAGAAGGCATGGTGTGACAGACAGCCTGTCAGTAAGTGTTATAGAAGGCATGGTGACAGACAGCCTGTCAGTAAGTGTTATAGAAGGCATGGTGACAGACAGCCTGTCAGTAAGTGTTATAGAAGGCATGGTGACAGACAGCCTGTCAGTAAGTGTTATAGAAGGCATGGTGACAGACAGCCTGTCAGTAAGTGTTATAGAAGGCATGGTGACAGACAGCCTGTCAGTAAGTGTTATAGAAGGCATGGTGACAGACAGCCTGTCAGTAAGTGTTATAGAAGGCATGGTGACAGACAGCCTGTCAGTAAGTGTTATAGAAGGCATGGTGTGACAGACAGCCTGTCAGTAAGTGTTATAGAAGGCATGGTGTGACAGACAGCCTGTCAGTAAGTGTTATAGAAGACATGGTGACAGACATCCTGTCAGTAAGGGTTATAGAAGGCATGGTGACAGACAGACTGTCAGTAAGTGTTATAGAAGGCATGGTGACAGACAGCCTGTCAGTAAGTGTTATAGAAGGCATGGTGACAGACAGCCTGTCAGTAAGTGTTATAGAAGGCATGGTGACAGACAGCCTGTCAGTAAGTGTTATAGAAGGCATGGTGACAGACAGCCTGTCAGTAAGTGTTATAGAAGGCATGGTGACAGACAGCCTGTCAGTAAGTGTTATAGAAGGCATGGTGACAGACAGCCTGTCAGTAAGTGTTATAGAAGGCATGGTGACAGACAGCCTGTCAGTAAGTGTTATAGAAGGCATGGTGACAGACAGCCTGTCAGTAAGTGTTATAGAAGGCATGGTGACAGACAGCCTGTCAGTAAGTGTTATAGATGGCATGGTGACAGACAGCCTGTCAGTAAGTGTTATAGAAGGCATGGTGACAGACAGCCTGTCAGTAAGTGTTATAGAAGACATGGTGACAGACAGCCTGTCAGTAAGTGTTATAGAAGGCATGGTGACAGACAGCCTGTCAGTAAGTGTTATAGAAGGCATGGTGACAGACAGCCTGTCAGTAAATGTTATAGAAGGCATGGTGTGACAGACAGCCTGTCAGTAAGTGTTATAGAAGGCATGGTGACAGACAGCCTGTCAGTAAGTGTTATAGAATGCATGGTGACAGACAGCCTGTCAGTAAGTGTTATAGAAGGCATGGTGACAGACAGCCTGTCAGTAAGTGTTATAGAATGCATGGTGACAGACAGCCTGTCAGTAAGTGTTATAGAAGGCATGGTGACAGACAGCCTTTCAGTAAGTGTTATAGAAGGCATGGTGACAGACAGCCTGTCAGTAAGTGTTATAGAAGACATGGTGACAGACATCCTGTCAGTAAGTGTTATAGAAGGCATGGTCACAGACATCCTTTCAGTAAGTGTTATAGAAGGCATGGTGACAGACAGCCTGTCAGTAAGTGTTATAGAAGGCATGGTGACAGACAGCCTGTCAGTAAGTGTTATAGAAGGCATGGTGACAGACAGCCTGTCAGTAAGTGTTATAGAAGGCATGGTGACAGACAGCCTGTCAGTAAGTGTTATAGAAGGCATGGTGACAGACAGCCTGTCAGTAAGTGTTATAGAAGGCATGGTGACAGACAGCCTGTCAGTAAGTGTTATAGAAGGCATGGTGACAGACAGCCTGTCAGTAAGTGTTATAGAAGGCATGGTGACAGACAGCCTGTCAGTAAGTGTTATAGATGGCATGGTGACAGACAGCCTGTCAGTAAGTGTTATAGAAGGCATGGTGACAGACAGCCTGTCAGTAAGTGTTATAGAAGACATGGTGACAGACAGCCTGTCAGTAAGTGTTATAGAAGGCATGGTGACAGACAGCCTGTCAGTAAGTGTTATAGAAGGCATGGTGACAGACAGCCTGTCAGTAAATGTTATAGAAGGCATGGTGTGACAGACAGCCTGTCAGTAAGTGTTATAGAAGGCATGGTGACAGACAGCCTGTCAGTAAGTGTTATAGAATGCATGGTGACAGACAGCCTGTCAGTAAGTGTTATAGAAGGCATGGTGACAGACAGCCTGTCAGTAAGTGTTATAGAATGCATGGTGACAGACAGCCTGTCAGTAAGTGTTATAGAAGGCATGGTGACAGACAGCCTTTCAGTAAGTGTTATAGAAGGCATGGTGACAGACAGCCTGTCAGTAAATGTTATAGAAGGCATGGTGACAGACAGCCTGTCAGTAAGTGTTATAGAAGACATGGTGACAGACATCCTGTCAGTAAGTGTTATAGAAGGCATGGTCACAGACATCCTTTCAGTAAGTGTTATAGAAGGCATGGTGACAGACAGCCTGTCAGTAAGTGTTATAGAAGGCATGGTGTGGCAGACAGCCTGTCAGTAAGTGTTATAGAAGACATGGTGACAGACAGCCTGTCAGTAAGTGTTATAGAAGACATGGTGACAGACAGCCTGTCAGTAAGTGTTATAGAAGGCATGGTGTGACAGACAGCCTGTCAGTAAGTGTTATAGAAGGCATGGTGTGACAGACAGCCTGTCAGTAAGTGTTATAGAAGGCATGGTGTGGCAGACAGCCTGTCAGTAAGTGTTATAGAAGACATGGTGACAGACAGCCTGTCAGTAAGTGTTATAGAAGACATGGTGACAGACAGCCTGTCAGTAAGTGTTATAGAAGGCATGGTGTGACAGACAGCCTGTCAGTAAGTGTTATAGAAGACATGGTGACAGACAGCCTGTCAGTAAGTGTTATAGAAGACATGGTGTGACAGACAGCCTGTCAGTAAGTGTTATAGAAGGCATGGTGTGACAGACAGCCTGTCAGTAAGTGTTATAGAAGGCATGGTGACAGACAGCCTGTCAGTAAGTGTTATAGAAGGCATGGTGACAGACAGCCTGTCAGTAAGTGTTATAGAAGGCATGGTGACAGACAGCCTGTCAGTAAGTGTTATAGAAGGCATGGTGACAGACAGCCTGTCAGTAAGTGTTATAGAAGGCATGGTGTGACAGACAGCCTGTCAGTAAGTGTTATAGAAGGCATGGTGACAGACAGCCTGTCAGTAAGTGTTATAGAAGGCATGGTGACAGACAGCCTGTCAGTAAGTGTTATAGAAGGCATGGTGACAGACAGCCTGTCAGTAAGTGTTATAGAAGGCATGGTGACAGACAGCCTGTCAGTAAGTGTTATAGAAGGCATGGTGACAGACAGCCTGTCAGTAAGTGTTATAGAAGGCATGGTGACAGACAGCCTGTCAGTAAGTGTTATAGAAGGCATGGTGTGACAGACAGCCTGTCAGTAAGTGTTATAGAAGGCATGGTGACAGACAGCCTGTCAGTAAGTGTTATAGAAGGCATGGTGACAGACAGCCTGTCAGTAAGTGTTATAGAAGGCATGGTGACAGACAGCCTGTCAGTAAGTGTTATAGAAGGCATGGTGACAGACAGCCTGTCAGTAAGTGTTATAGATGGCATGGTGACAGACAGCCTGTCAGTAAGTGTTATAGAAGGCATGGTGACAGACAGCCTGTCAGTAAGTGTTATAGAAGACATGGTGACAGACAGCCTGTCAGTAAGTGTTATAGAAGGCATGGTGACAGACAGCCTGTCAGTAAATGTTATAGAAGGCATGGTGTGACAGACAGCCTGTCAGTAAATGTTATAGAAGGCATGGTGTGACAGACAGTCTGTCAGTAAGTGTTATAGAAGGCATGGTGACAGACAGCCTGTCAGTAAGTGTTATAGAATGCATGGTGACAGACAGCCTGTCAGTAAGTGTTATAGAAGGCATGGTGACAGACAGCCTGTCAGTAAGTGTTATAGAAGGCATGGTGACAGACAGCCTGTCAGTAAGTGTTATAGAAGGCATGGTGACAGACAGCCTGTCAGTAAGTGTTATAGAAGACATGGTGACAGACAGCCAGTCAGTAAGTGTTATAGAAGACATGGTGACAGACAGCCTGTCAGTAAGTGTTATAGAAGGCATGGTGACAGACAGCCTGTCAGTAAGTGTTATAGAAGGCATGGTCACAGACATCCTTTCAGTAAGTGTTATAGAAGGCATGGTGACAGACAGCCTGTCAGTAAGTGTTATAGAAGGCATGGTGTGGCAGACAGCCTGTCAGTAAGTGTTATAGAAGACATGGTGACAGACAGCCTGTCAGTAAGTGTTATAGAAGACATGGTGACAGACAGCCTGTCAGTAAGTGTTATAGAAGGCATGGTGTGACAGACAGCCTGTCAGTAAGTGTTATAGAAGGCATAGTGTGACAGACAGCCTGTCAGTAAGTGTTATAGAAGGCATGGTGACAGACAGCCTGTCAGTAAGTGTTATAGAAGGCATGGTGACAGACAGCCTGTCAGTAAGTGTTATAGAAGGCATGGTGACAGACAGCCTGTCAGTAAGTGTTATAGAAGGCATGGTGACAGACAGCCTGTCAGTAAGTGTTATAGAAGGCATGGTGACAGACAGCCTGTCAGTAAGTGTTATAGAAGGCATGGTGACAGACAGCCTGTCAGTAAGTGTTATAGAAGGCATGGTGACAGACAGCCTGTCAGTAAGTGTTATAGAAGGCATGGTGTGACAGACAGCCTGTCAGTAAGTGTTATAGAAGGCATGGTGTGACAGACAGCCTGTCAGTAAGTGTTATAGAAGGCATGGTGACAGACAGCCTGTCAGTAAGTGTTATAGAAGGCATGGTGACAGACAGCCTGTCAGTAAGTGTTATAGAAGGCATGGTGACAGACAGCCTGTCAGTAAGTGTTATAGAAGGCATGGTGACAGACAGCCTGTCAGTAAGTGTTATAGTAGGCATGGTGTGACAGACAGCCTGTCAGTAAGTGTTATAGAAGGCATGGTGACACACAGCCTGTCAGTAAGTGTTATAGAAGGCATGGTGACAGACAGCCTGTCAGTAAGTGTTATAGAAGACATGGTGACAGACAGCCTGTCAGTAAGTGTTATAGAAGGCATGGTGACAGACAGCCTGTCAGTAAGTGTTATAGAAGGCATGGTGTGACAGTCAGCCTGTCAGTAAGTGTTATAGAAGGCGTGGTGTGACAGGCAGCCTGTCAGTAAGTGTTATAGAAGGCGTGGAGTGACAGACAGCCTGTCAGTAAGTGTTATTGAAGGCATGGTGTGACAGACAGCCTGTCAGTAAGTGTTATAGAAGGCGTGGTGTGACAGGCAGCCTGTCAGTAAGTGTTATAGAAGACATGGTGACAGACAGCCTGTCAGTAAGTGTTATAGAAGGCATGGTGACAGACAGCCTGTCAGTAAGTGTTATAGAAGGCGTGGTGTGACAGGCAGCCTGTCAGTAAGTGTTATAGAAGACATGGTGACAGACAGCCTGTCAGTAAGTGTTATAGAAGGCATGGTGACAGACAGCCTGTCAGTAAGTGTTATAGAAGGCATGGTGACAGACAGCCTGTCAGTAAGTGTTATAGAAGGCATGGTGACAGACAGCCTGTCAGTAAGTGTTATAGAAGGCATGGTGACAGACAGCCTGTCAGTAAGTGTTATAGTAGGCATGGTGTGACAGACAGCCTGTCAGTAAGTGTTATAGAAGGCATGGTGTGACAGACAGCATGTCAGTAAGTGTTATAGAAGGCATGGTGTGACAGACAGCCTGTCAGTAAGTGTTATAGAAGGCATGGTGACAGACAGCGTGTCAGTAAGTGTTATAGAAGGCATGGTGTGGCAGACAGCCTGTCAGTAAGTGTTATAGAAGGCATGGTGTGACAGACAGCCTGTCAGTAAGTGTTATAGAAGGCACGGTGTGACAGACAGCCTGTCAGTAAGTGTTATAGAAGGCACGGTGTGACAGACAGCCTGTCAGTAAGTGTTATAGAAGGCATGGTGACAGACAGCCTGTCAGTAAGTGTTATAGAAGGCATGGTGACAGACAGCCTGTCAGTAAGTGTTATAGAAGGCATGGTGACAGACAGCCTGTCAGTAAGTGTTATAGAAGGCGTGGTATCAGACAGCCATTCAGTAAGTGTTATAGAAGGCATGGTGACAGACAGCCTGTCAGTAAGTGTTATAGAAGGCGTGGTGTGACAGTCAGCCTGTCAGTAAGTGTTATAGAAGGCGTGGTGTGACAGGCAGCCTGTCAGTAAGTGTTATAGAAGGCGTGGTGTGACAGACAGCCTGTCAGTAAGTGTTATAGAAGGCGTGGTGTGACAGGCAGCCTGTCAGTAAGTGTTATAGAAGACATGGTGACAGACAGCCTGTCAGTAAGTGTTATAGAAGGCATGGTGACAGACAGCCTGTCAGTAAGTGTTATAGAAGGCATGGTGTGACAGACAGCCTGTCAGTAAGTGTTACAGAAGGCATGGTGACAGACAGCCTGTCAGTAAGTGTTATAGAAGGCATGGTGACAGACAGCCTGTCAGTAAGTGTTATAGAAGGCATGGTGACAGACAGCCTGTCAGTAAGTGTTATAGAAGGCATGGTGACAGACAGCCTGTCAGTAAGTGTTATAGAAGGCATGGTGACAGACAGCCTGTCAGTAAGTGTTATAGAAGGCATGGTGACAGACAGCCTGTTGGTAAGTGTTATAGAAGGCATGGTGTGACAGACAGCCTGTCAGTAAGTGTTATAGAAGGCATGGTGACAGACAGCCTGTCAGTAAGTGTTATAGAAGGCATGGTGACAGACAGCCTGTCAGTAAGTGTTATAGAAGGCATGGTGTGACAGACAGCCTGTCAGTAAGTGTTATAGAAGGCATGGTGTGACAGACAGCCTGTCAGTAAGTGTTATAGAAGGCATGGTGTGACAGACAGCCTGTCAGTAAGTGTTATAGAAGGCATGGTGACAGACATTCTGTCAGTAAGTGTTATAGAAGGCATGGTGACAGACAGCCTGTCAGTAAGTGTTATAGAAGGCATGGTGACAGACAGCCTGTCAGTAAGTGTTATAGAAGGCATGGTGACAGACAGCCTGTCAGTAAGTGTTATAGAAGGCATGGTGACAGACAGCCTGTCAGTAAGTGTTATAGAATGCATGGTGACAGACAGCCTGTCAGTAAGTGTTATAGAAGGCATGGTGACAGACAGCCTGTCAGTAAGTGTTATAGAAGGCATGGTGACAGACAGCCTGTCAGTAAGTGTTATAGAAGGCATGGTGACAGACAGCCTGTCAGTAAGTGTTATAGAAGACATGGTGACAGACAGCCAGTCAGTAAGTGTTATAGAAGACATGGTGACAGACAGCCTGTCAGTAAGTGTTATAGAAGGCATGGTGACAGACAGCCTGTCAGTAAGTGTTATAGAAGGCATGGTCACAGACATCCTTTCAGTAAGTGTTATAGAAGGCATGGTGACAGACAGCCTGTCAGTAAGTGTTATAGAAGGCATGGTGTGGCAGACAGCCTGTCAGTAAGTGTTATAGAAGACATGGTGACAGACAGCCTGTCAGTAAGTGTTATAGAAGACATGGTGACAGACAGCCTGTCAGTAAGTGTTATAGAAGGCATGGTGTGACAGACAGCCTGTCAGTAAGTGTTATAGAAGGCATAGTGTGACAGACAGCCTGTCAGTAAGTGTTATAGAAGGCATGGTGACAGACAGCCTGTCAGTAAGTGTTATAGAAGGCATGGTGACAGACAGCCTGTCAGTAAGTGTTATAGAAGGCATGGTGACAGACAGCCTGTCAGTAAGTGTTATAGAAGGCATGGTGACAGACAGCCTGTCAGTAAGTGTTATAGAAGGCATGGTGACAGACAGCCTGTCAGTAAGTGTTATAGAAGGCATGGTGACAGACAGCCTGTCAGTAAGTGTTATAGAAGGCATGGTGACAGACAGCCTGTCAGTAAGTGTTATAGAAGGCATGGTGTGACAGACAGCCTGTCAGTAAGTGTTATAGAAGGCATGGTGTGACAGACAGCCTGTCAGTAAGTGTTATAGAAGGCATGGTGACAGACAGCCTGTCAGTAAGTGTTATAGAAGGCATGGTGACAGACAGCCTGTCAGTAAGTGTTATAGAAGGCATGGTGACAGACAGCCTGTCAGTAAGTGTTATAGAAGGCATGGTGACAGACAGCCTGTCAGTAAGTGTTATAGTAGGCATGGTGTGACAGACAGCCTGTCAATAAGTGTTATAGAAGGCATGGTGACACACAGCCTGTCAGTAAGTGTTATAGAAGGCATGGTGACAGACAGCCTGTCAGTAAGTGTTATAGAAGACATGGTGACAGACAGCCTGTCAGTAAGTGTTATAGAAGGCATGGTGACAGACAGCCTGTCAGTAAGTGTTATAGAAGGCATGGTGTGACAGTCAGCCTGTCAGTAAGTGTTATAGAAGGCGTGGTGTGACAGGCAGCCTGTCAGTAAGTGTTATAGAAGGCGTGGAGTGACAGACAGCCTGTCAGTAAGTGTTATTGAAGGCATGGTGTGACAGACAGCCTGTCAGTAAGTGTTATAGAAGGCGTGGTGTGACAGGCAGCCTGTCAGTAAGTGTTATAGAAGACATGGTGACAGACAGCCTGTCAGTAAGTGTTATAGAAGGCATGGTGACAGACAGCCTGTCAGTAAGTGTTATAGAAGGCGTGGTGTGACAGGCAGCCTGTCAGTAAGTGTTATAGAAGACATGGTGACAGACAGCCTGTCAGTAAGTGTTATAGAAGGCATGGTGACAGACAGCCTGTCAGTAAGTGTTATAGAAGGCATGGTGACAGACAGCCTGTCAGTAAGTGTTATAGAAGGCATGGTGACAGACAGCCTGTCAGTAAGTGTTATAGAAGGCATGGTGACAGACAGCCTGTCAGTAAGTGTTATAGTAGGCATGGTGTGACAGACAGCCTGTCAGTAAGTGTTATAGAAGGCATGGTGTGACAGACAGCATGTCAGTAAGTGTTATAGAAGGCATGGTGTGACAGACAGCCTGTCAGTAAGTGTTATAGAAGGCATGGTGACAGACAGCCTGTCAGTAAGTGTTATAGAAGGCATGGAGTGGCAGACAGCCTGTCAGTAAGTGTTATAGAAGGCATGGTGTGACAGACAGCCTGTCAGTAAGTGTTATAGAAGGCACGGTGTGACAGACAGCCTGTCAGTAAGTGTTATAGAAGGCACGGTGTGACAGACAGCCTGTCAGTAAGTGTTATAGAAGGCATGGTGACAGACAGCCTGTCAGTAAGTGTTATAGAAGGCATGGTGACAGACAGCCTGTCAGTAAGTGTTATAGAAGGCATGGTGACAGACAGCCTGTCAGTAAGTGTTATAGAAGGCGTGGTATCAGACAGCCATTCAGTAAGTGTTATAGAAGGCATGGTGACAGACAGCCTGTCAGTAAGTGTTATAGAAGGCGTGGTGTGACAGTCAGCCTGTCAGTAAGTGTTATAGAAGGCGTGGTGTGACAGGCAGCCTGTCAGTAAGTGTTATAGAAGGCGTGGTGTGACAGACAGCCTGTCAGTAAGTGTTATAGAAGGCGTGGTGTGACAGGCAGCCTGTCAGTAAGTGTTATAGAAGACATGGTGACAGACAGCCTGTCAGTAAGTGTTATAGAAGGCATGGTGACAGACAGCCTGTCAGTAAGTGTTATAGAAGGCATGGTGTGACAGACAGCCTGTCAGTAAGTGTTACAGAAGGCATGGTGACAGACAGCCTGTCAGTAAGTGTTATAGAAGGCATGGTGACAGACAGCCTGTCAGTAAGTGTTATAGAAGGCATGGTGACAGACAGCCTGTCAGTAAGTGTTATAGAAGGCATGGTGACAGACAGCCTGTCAGTAAGTGTTATAGAAGGCATGGTGACAGACAGCCTGTCAGTAAGTGTTATAGAAGGCATGGTGACAGACAGCCTGTTGGTAAGTGTTATAGAAGGCATGGTGTGACAGACAGCCTGTCAGTAAGTGTTATAGAAGGCATGGTGACAGACAGCCTGTCAGTAAGTGTTATAGAAGGCATGGTGACAGACAGCCTGTCAGTAAGTGTTATAGAAGGCATGGTGTGACAGACAGCCTGTCAGTAAGTGTTATAGAAGGCATGGTGTGACAGACAGCCTGTCAGTAAGTGTTATAGAAGGCATGGTGTGACAGACAGCCTGTCAGTAAGTGTTATAGAAGGCATGGTGTGACAGACAGCCTGTCAGTAAGTGTTATAGAAGGCATGGTGTGACAGACAGCCTGTCAGTAAGTGTTATAGAAGGCATGGTGACAGACATTCTGTCAGTAAGTGTTATAGAAGGCATGGTGACAGACAGCCTGTCAGTAAGTGTTATAGAAGGCATGGTGACAGACAGCCTGTCAGTAAGTGTTATAGAAGGCATGGTGACAGACAGCCTGTCAGTAAGTGTTATAGAAGGCATGGTGACAGACAGCCTGTCAGTAAGTGTTATAGAAGGCATGGTGACAGACAGCCTGTCAGTAAGTGTTATAGAAGGCAGGGTGACAGACAGCCTGTCAGTAAGTGTTATAGAAGGCATGGTGACAGACAGCCTGTCAGTAAGTGTTATAGAAGGCATGGTGTGACAGACAGCCTGTCAGTAAGTGTTATAGAAGGCATGGTGACAGACAGCCTGTCAGTAAGTGTTATAGAAGGCATGGTGACAGACAGCCTGTCAGTAAGTGTTATAGAAGGCATGGTGA
Source organism: Salvelinus fontinalis (assembly GCF_029448725.1). Lineage (NCBI taxonomy): Eukaryota > Metazoa > Chordata > Actinopteri > Salmoniformes > Salmonidae > Salvelinus > Salvelinus fontinalis. The sequence continues at coordinate 2,078,147 of NW_026600210.1, read as the reverse complement.
CAGACAGCCTGTCAGTAAGTGTTATAGAAGGCATGGTGACAGACAGCCTGTCAGTAAGTGTTATAGAAGGCATGGTGACAGACAGCCTGTCAGTAAGTGTTATAGAAGGCAGGGTGACAGACAGCCTGTCAGTAAGTGTTATAGAAGGCATGGTGACAGACAGCCTGTCAGTAAGTGTTATAGAAGGCATGGTGTGACAGACAGCCTGTCAGTAAGTGTTATAGAAGGCATGGTGACAGACAGCCTGTCAGTAAGTGTTATAGAAGGCATGGTGACAGACAGCCTGTCAGTAAGTGTTATAGAAGGCATGGTGACAGACAGCCTGTCAGTAAGTGTTATAGAAGGCATGGTGACAGACAGCCTGTCAGTAAGTGTTATAGAAGGCATGGTGACAGACAGCCTGTCAGTAAGTGTTATAGAAGGCATGGTGTGACAGACAGCCTGTCAGTAAGTGTTATTGAAGGCATGGTGTGACAGACAGCCTGTCAGTAAGTGTTATAGAAGGCATGGTGACAGACAGCCTGTCAGTAAGTGTTATAGAAGGCATGGTGACAGACAGCCTGTCAGTAAGTGTTATAGAAGGCATGGTGACAGACAGCCTGTCAGTAAGTGTTATAGAAGGCATGGTGACAGACAGCCTGTCAGTAAGTGTTATAGAAGGCATGGTGACAGGCAGCCTGTCAGTAAGTGTTATAGAAGGCATGGTGACAGACAGCCTATCAGTAAGTGTTATTGAAGGCATGGTGTGACAGACAGCCTGTCAGTAAGTGTTATAGAAGGCATGGTGACAGACAGCCTGTCAGTAAGTGTTATAGAAGGCATGGTGTGACAGACAGCCTGTCAGTAAGTGTTATAGAAGGCATAGTGACAGACAGCCTGTCAGTAAGTGTTATAGTAGGCATGGTGACAGACAGCCTGTCAGTAAGTGTTATAGAAGGCATGGTGACAGACAGCCTGTCAGTAAGTGTTATAGAAGGCATGGTGTGACAGACAGCCTGTCAGTAAGTGTTATAGAAGGCATAGTGACAGACAGCCTGTCAGTAAGTGTTATAGAAGGCATGGTGACAGACAGCCTGTCAGTAAGTGTTATAGAAGGCATGGTGTGACAGACAGCCTGTCAGTAAGTGTTATAGAAGGCATGGTGTGACAGACAGCCTGTCAGTAAGTGTTATAGAAGGCATAGTGACAGACAGCCTGTCAGTAAGTGTTATAGTAGGCATGGTGACAGACAGCCTGTCAGTAAGTGTTATAGAAGGCATGGTGACAGACAGCCTGTCAGTAAGTGTTATAGAAGGCATGGTGTGACAGACAGCCTGTCAGTAAGTGTTATAGAAGGCATAGTGACAGACAGCCTGTCAGTAAGTGTTATAGAAGGCATAGTGACAGACAGCCTGTCAGTAAGTGTTATAGAAGGCATGGTGACAGACAGCCTGTCAGTAAGTGTTATAGAAGGCATGGTGACAGACAGCCTGTCAGAGCCCTAAACGTGTGTGTTTGTGTTTCAGGGTGTCTGGAGGAGAGCTGTTTGACTTCCTGGCTCAGAAGGAGTCTCTGAGCGAAGAGGAGGCTACCCAGTTCATCAAACAGATCCTGAACGGAGTACAGTTCCTCCACGGCAAGAGAATAGCACACTTTGACCTCAAGGTACTTTACATGCTCATGACGTTTTAGCGATATGGAACGTGTGTGATGAAGTTAAGCTGTTGGTTGGAAATAGTTCCTCCAAGGATTGTGGTGAGCTGTCATCAGTGTAGTGTGTCACTAAATTAGGGCGGTACTACCACACAGACAGTCGTGAGTCGTGACCGCAGTACGTCGTGAGTCGTGACCGCAGTAAGTCTTGAGTCGTGACCGCAGTAAGTCTTGAGTCGTGACCGCAGTAAGTCGTGAGTCGTGACCGCAGTACGTCGTGAGTCGTGACCGCAGTCGGTCGTGAGTCATTTACATTACATTTACATTTAAGTCATTTAGCAGACGCTCTTATCCAGAGCGACTTACAAATTGGTGCATTCACCTTATGACATCCAGTGGAACAGCCACTTTACAATAGTGCATCTAGATCTTTTAAGGGGGGGGGGGGGGGGGGCAGAAGGATTGCTTTATCCTAGGTATTCCTTGAAGAGGTGGGGTTTCAGGTGTCTCCGGAAGGTGGTGATTGACTCCGCTGTCCTGGCATCGTGAGGGAGTTTGTTCCACCATTGGGGTGCCAGAGCAGCGAACAGTTTTGACTGGGCTGAGCGGGAACTGTACTTCCTCAGTGGTAGGGAGGCGAGCAGGCCAGAGGTGGATGAACGCAGTGCCCTTGTTTGGGTGTAGGGCCTGATGAGTCGTGACCGCCGTCAGTCGTGAGTCGTGACCGCAGTAAGTCTTGAGTCGTGACCGCAGTCAGTCGTGAGTCGAGACCGCAGTCAGTCGTGAGTCGTGACCGCAGTCAGTCGTGAGTCGAGACCGCAGTCAGTCTTGAGTCGTGACCGCAGTCAGTCGTGAGTCGTGACCGCAGTAAGTCTTGAGTCGTGACCGCAGTCAGTCGTGAGTCGTGACCGCAGTCAGTCGTGAGTCGTGACCGCAGTCGGTCGTGAGTCGTGACCGCAGTAAGTCTTGAGTCGTGACCGCAGTCAGTCGTGAGTCGTGACCGCAGTCGGTCGTGAGTCGTGACCGCAGTAAGTCTTGAGTCGTGACCGCAGTCAGTCGTGAGTCGTGACCGCAGTAAGTCTTGAGTCGTGACCGCAGTCGGTCGTGAGTCGTGACCGCAGTCAGTCGTGAGTCGTGACCGCAGTCGGTCGTGAACGTTGAGTCATGGTAATCTCCTACTATGTGCTCTTTACATGAATAGGGCTGATGCATTGGTACTACCCACCTCTTTAACAACCATCCTGTACTGGCCTGGTGCTCTATTGTCCCCCTAATCACTCTGACATCAATCTAAACAGTATCTTTTAAAACTCACTGTTAGGCTCCATTTTTGGACCTGACTGTGATCGATCAACAGCAGGTTGAAACTCCGCAGAGAACCTGGTCGTTGTGGATCTTGTTTCAAAGCCAAACATAACGAAATGGACAGCGCTTTCTAAGGTGATGATTCATTCAAAGCATTTAAGATGTCGTGTGGGTCTTCTGCATAGGTCATAGGTCAGGTCATAGGCCCAAAAAGCCTGAATTAAAATGGTGATTGTGCCGTTATCCAGAGCATTCGGAAAGTATTCAGACCCCTTGACTTTTTCCACATTTTGTTACGTTACAGCCCTCGAAAATATATATATTTTTATTTATCCCTCATCAATCTACACACAATACAGCATCATGACAAAGCAAAAACGATTCCAAATAAATTTGATTTGTTTTTTCTAAAATATTTTAAGACATTGTTTCGGCAGTGGCATAAGTTAATATTGTAGGTAAACTGAATAAAGAATTATATCATGATGTTTCTTTAGATCTGCCTGAAGTAAATAAGGGATTTATTGTGATGGAGTATATTACATTTATTTATTAGACTTATTATTTTGTTTGTAGATGTTGCCAAGGGGCGCATCACGGCTTGTATGGAGGCCTGGAGGTGCTAAACGTGTTAATGTTCATTAACGGACAATTACCGTGAGACCGGCAGTCACGGACAATTACCATGAGACCGGCAGTCACGGACAATTACAATTCTTTCTGACCCATAGCAGACAGACAGACATTCTCCCTGTGCTCCCTGACCCATAGCAGACAGACAGACATTCTCCCTGTGCTCTCTGACCTGTAGCAGACAGACAGACATTCACCCTGTGCTCCCTGACCTGTAGCAGACAGACAGACATTCTCCCTGTGCTCTCTGACCCATAGCAGACAGACAGACAATCTCCCTGTGCTCTCTGACCCATAGCAGACAGACAGACATTCTCCCTGTGCTCTCTGACCCATAGCAGACAGACAGACATTCTCCCTGTGCTCTCTGACCTGTAGCAGACAGACAGACATTCTCCCTGTGCTCCCTGACCTGTAGCAGACAGACAGACATTCTCCCTGTGCTCTCTGACCTGTAGCAGACAGACAGACATTCACCCTGTGCTCCCTGACCTGTAGCAGACAGACAGGCATTCTCCCTGTGCTCCCTGACCTGTAGCAGACAGACAGACATTCTCCCTGTGCTCTCTGACCCATAGCAGACAGACAGACAATCTCCCTGTGCTCTCTGACCCATAGCAGACAGACAGACATTCTCCCTGTGCTCTCTGACCCATAGCAGACAGACAGACATTCTCCCTGTGCTCTCTGACCTGTAGCAGACAGACAGACATTCTCCCTGTGCTCCCTGACCTGTAGCAGACAGACAGACATTCTCCCTGTGCTCTCTGACCTGTAGCAGACAGACAGACATTCTCCCTGTGCTCCCTGACCTGTAGCAGACAGACAGACATTCTCCCTGTGCTCCCTGACCTGTAGCAGACAGACAGACATTCTCCCTGTGCTCCCTGACCTGTAGCAGACAGACAGACATTCTCCCTGTGCTCCCTGACCTGTAGCAGACAGACAGACATTCTCCCTGTGCTCTCTGACCCATAGCAGACAGACAGACATTCTCCCTGTGCTCTCTGACCCATAGCAGACAGACAGACATTCTCCCTGTGCTCCCTGACCCGTAGCAGACAGACAGACATTCTCCCTGTGCTCTCTGACCTGTAGCAGACAGACAGACATTCTCCCTGTGCTCTCTGACCCATAGCAGACAGACAGACATTCTCCCTGTGCTCTCTGACCCATAGCAGACAGACAGACAATCTCCCTGTGCTCTCTGACCCATAGCAGACAGACAGACATTCTCCCTGTGCTCTCTGACCCATAGCAGACAGACAGACAATCTCCCTGTGCTCTCTGACCCATAGCAGACAGACAGACATTCTCCCTGTGCTCTCTGACCCATAGCAGACAGACAGACAATCTCCCTGTGCTCTCTGACCCATAGCAGACAGACAGACATTCTCCCTGTGCTCTCTGACCCATAGCAGACAGACAGACATTCTCCCTGTGCTCTCTGACCTGTAGCAGACAGACAGACAATCTCCCTGTGCTCCCTGACCTGTAGCAGACAGACAGACATTCTCCCTGTGCTCTCTGACCCATAGCAGACAGACAGACAATCTCCCTGTGCTCTCTGACCCATAGCAGACAGACAGACAATCTCCCTGTGCTCTCTGACCCATAGCAGACAGACAGACATTCTCCCTGTGCTCTCTGACCCATAGCAGACAGACAGACATTCTCCCTGTGCTCTCTGACCTGTAGCAGACAGACAGACAATCTCCCTGTGCTCCCTGACCTGTAGCAGACAGACAGACATTCTCCCTGTGCTCTCTGACCCATAGCAGACAGACAGACATTCTCCCTGTGCTCTCTGACCCATAGCAGACAGACAGACAATCTCCCTGTGCTCTCTGACCCATAGCAGACAGACAGACATTCTCCCTGTGCTCTCTGACCCATAGCAGACAGACAGACATTCTCCCTGTGCTCTCTGACCTGTAGCAGACAGACAGACAATCTCCCTGTGCTCCCTGACCTGTAGCAGACAGACAGACATTCTCCCTGTGCTCTCTGACCTGTAGCAGACAGACAGACATCCTCAACAGACGGTATTTGTATTAATAACATGGCTAACTTAGCTAGCTAACATACATTTTGAGAAAACAAGTTATATCAACTGGCTAGCTAGCTACCGTTGCCAACGTTTGGTGGTCAATGAGATAGCACCAGCTAACCATCTGAGCTAGCAAACAACATAACAAAAGTATAATTTAGATTTGAAAAATACTCCAACAGGCTGTGAATTTCAGGAATCACCGTAGCAACTACCCCAAGTTCACGCTTATTTAGCTTTTTAAACATTTTTGCTACGTTTGATGAAAACTGTCCGTTTTGCCATGGCTCTCATTGGCTTTCACGAGTTTGAAAGAAAAGCCTGTCAAAGGTGTCGGACTCGACGACAGTTGATATCCATTGGAGCGCTGCGATTGGTTGCCCAAAATTCTCGGTCAGGGTTTAGCGAAGGGTTAACTATAATCATTCTTTGAACTCACTGTACCTCAGTTCACAATATAATGTTCTTCCTTTTAATGCGGACGCTAAGATGGACAATTAAAATCAGGTAATTCAAAGCACATCTCATGTTGCTTGACTAGTGACCCTGTTTATCAACAGGGGCTCTGTAGTACCTAATGTTCTGGTGACCCTGTTTATCAACAGGGGCTCTGTAGTACCTAATGTTCTGGTGACCCTGTTTATCAACAGGGGCTCTGTAGAACCTAATGTTCTGGTGACCCTGTTTATCAACAGGGGCTCTGTAGTACCTAATGTTCTGGTGACCCAGGGGCTCTGTAGAACCTAATGTTCTGGTGACCCAGGGGCTCTGTAGTACCTAATGTTCTGGTGACCCTGTTTATCAACAGGGGCTCTGTAGTACCTAATGTTCTGGTGACCCTGTTTATCAACAGGGGCTCTGTAGTACCTAATGTTCTGGTGACCCAGGGGCTCTGTAGAACCTAATGTTCTGGTGACCCTGTTTATCAACAGGGGCTCTGTAGTACCTAATGTTCTGGTGACCCAGGGGCTCTGTAGAACCTAATGTTCTGGTGACCCAGGGGCTCTGTAGTACCTAATGTTCTGGTGACCCTGTTTATCAACAGGGGCTCTGTAGTACCTAATGTTCTGGTGACCCAGGGGCTCTGTAGTACCTAATGTTCTGGTGACCCAGGGGCTCTGTAGTACCTAATGTTCTGGTGACCCAGGGGCTCTGTAGTACCTAATGTTCTGGTGACCCTGTTTATCAACAGGGGCTCTGTAGTACCTAATGTTCTGGTGACCCTGTTTATCAACAGGGGCTCTGTAGTACCTAATGTTCTGGTGACCCTGTTTATCAACAGGGCTCTGTAGTACCTAATGTTCTGGTGACCCTGTTTATCAACAGGGGCTCTGTAGTACCTAATGTTCTGGTGACCCTGTTTATCAACAGGGGCTCTGTAGTACCTAATGTTCTGGTGACCCAGGGGCTCTGTAGTACCTAATGTTCTGGTGACCCAGGGGCTCTGTAGTACCTAATGTTCTGGTGACCCTGTTTATCAACAGGGGCTCTGTAGTACCTAATGTCCTGGTGACCCTGGGGCTCTGTAGTACCTAATGTTCTGGTGACCCTGTTTATCAACAGGGGCTCTGTAGTACCTAATGTTCTGGTGACCCTGTTTATCAACAGGGGCTCTGTAGTACCTAATGTTCTGGTGACCCTGTTTATCAACAGGGGCTCTGTAGAACCTAATGTTCTGGTGACCCTGTTTATCAACAGGGGCTCTGTAGTACCTAATGTTCTGGTGACCCTGTTTATCAACAGGGGCTCTGTAGTACCTAATGTTCTGGTGACCCTGTTTATCAACAGGGGCTCTGTAGTACCTAATGTTCTGGGGACCCTGTTTATCAACAGGGGCTCTGTAGAACCTAATGTTCTGGTGACCCAGGGGCTCTGTAGTACCTAATGTTCTGGTGACCCTGTTTATCAACAGGGGCTCTGTAGTATCTAATGTTCTGGTGACCCTGTTTATCAACAGGGGCTCTGTAGAACCTAATGTTCTGGTGACCCAGGGGCTCTGTAGTACCTAATGTTCTGGTGACCCTGTTTATCAACAGGGGCTCTGTAGTACCTAATGTTCTGGTGACCCTGTTTATCAACAGGGGCTCTGTAGTACCTAATGTTCTGGTGACCCTGTTTATCAACAGGGGCTCTGTAGTACCTAATGTTCTGGTGACCCAGGGTCTCTGTAGAACCTAATGTTCTGGTGACCCAGGGGCTCTGTAGTACCTAATGTTCTGGTGACCCAGGGGCTCTGTAGTACCTAATGTTCTGGTGACCCTGTTTATCAACAGGGGCTCTGTAGAACCTAATGTTCTGGTGACCCTGTTTATCAACAGGGGCTCTGTAGTACCTAATGTCCTGGTCACCCTGCTTATCAACAGGGGCTCTGTAGTACCTAATGTTCTGGTGACCCTGTTTATCAACAGGGGCTCTGTAGTACCTAATGTTCTGGTGACCCAGGGGCTCTGTAGTATCAAATGTTCTGGTGACCCTGTTTATCAACAGGGGCTCTGTAGTACCTAATGTCCTGGTGACCCTGGGGCTCTGTAGTACCTAATGTTCTGGTGACCCTGTTTATCAACAGGGGCTCTGTAGTACCTAATGTTCTGGTGACCCTGTTTATCAACAGGGGCTCTGTAGTACCTAATGTTCTGGTGACCCTGTTTATCAACAGGGGCTCTGTAGTACCTAATGTCCTGGTGACCCTGTTTATCAACAGGGGCTCTGTAGTACCTAATGTTCTGGTGACCCTGTTTATCAACAGGGGCTCTGTAGTACCTAATGTTCTGGTGACCCAGGGGCTCTGTAGTATCAAATGTTCTGGTGACCCTGTTTATCAACAGGGGCTCTGTAGTACCTAATGTCCTGGTGACCCTGGGGCTCTGTAGTACCTAATGTTCTGGTGACCCTGTTTATCAACAGGGGCTCTGTAGTACCTAATGTTCTGGTGACCCTGTTTATCAACAGGGGCTCTGTAGTACCTAATGTCCTGGTGACCCTGTTTATCAACAGGGGCTCTGTAGTATCAAATGTTCTGGTGACCCTGTTTATCAACAGGGGCTCTGTAGTACCTAATGTTCTGGTGACCCTGTTTATCAACAGGGGCTCTGTAGTACCTAATGTTCTGGTGACCCAGGGGCTCTGTAGTACCTAATGTTCTGGTGACCCAGGGGCTCTGTAGTACCTAATGTTCTGGTGACCCTGTTTATCAACAGGGGCTCTGTAGAACCTAATGTTCTGGTGACCCAGGGGCTCTGTAGTACCTAATGTTCTGGTGACCCTGTTTATCAACAGGGGCTCTGTAGTACCTAATGTTCTGGTGACCCTGGGGCTCTGTAGTACCTAATGTTCTGGTGACCCAGGGGCTCTGTAGTACCTAATGTTCTGGTGACCCTGTTTATCAATAGGGGCTCTGTAGTACCTAATGTTCTGGTGACCCTGTTTATCAACAGGGGCTCTGTAGTACCTAATGTTCTGGTGACCCTGTTTATCAACAGGGGCTCTGTAGTACCTAATGTTCTGGTGACCCTGTTTATCAACAGGGGACTCTGTAGTACCTAATGTTCTGGTGACCCTGTTTATCAACAGGGGCTCTGTAGTACCTAATGTTCTGGTGACCCTGTTTATCAACAGGGGCTCTGTAGTACCTAATGTTCTGGTGACCCTGTTTATCAACAGGGGCTCTGTAGTACCTAATGTTCTGGTGACCCTGTAGTACCTAATGTTCTGGTGACCCTGTTTATCAACAGGGGCTCTGTAGTACCTAATGTTCTGGTGACCCAGGGGCTCTGTAGTACCTAATGTTCTGGTGAACCTGTTTATCAACAGGGGCTCTGTAGTACCTAATGTTCTGGTGACCCTGTTTATCAACAGGGGCTCTGTAGTACCTAATGTTCTGGTGACCCAGGGGCTCTGTAGTACCTAATGTTCTGGTGACCCAGGGGCTCTGTAGTACCTAATGTTCTGGTGACCCAGGGGCTCTGTAGCACCTAATGTTCTGGTGACCCTGTTTATCAACAGGGGCTCTGTAGTACCTAATGTTCTGGTGACCCAGGGGCTCTGTAGAACCTAATGTTCTGGTGACCCAGGGGCTCTGTAGAACCTAATGTTCTGGTGACACAGGGGCTCTGTAGTACCTAATGTTCTGGTGACCCAGGGGCTCCTTAGTACCTAATGTTCTGGTGACCCAGGGGCTCTGTAGTACCTAATGTTCTGGTGACCCAGGGGCTCTGTAGTACCTAATGTTCTGGTGACCCAGGGGCTCTGTAGAACCTAATGTTCTGGTGACCCTGTTTATCAATAGGGGCTCTGTAGTACCTAATGTTCTGGTGACCCTGTTTATCAACAGGGGCTCTGTAGTACCTAATGTTCTGGTGACCCTGTTTATCAACAGGGGCTCTGTAGTACCTAATGTTCTGGTGACCCTGTTTATCAACAGGGGCTCTGTAGTACCTAATGTTCTGGTGACCCTGTTTATCAACAGGGGCTCTGTAGTACCTAATGTTCTGGTGACCCAGGGGCTCTGTAGTACCTAATGTTCTGGTGACCCAGGGGCTCTGTAGTACCTAATGTTCTGGTGACCCAGGGGCTCTGTAGTACCTAATGTTCTGGTGACCCTGTTTATCAACAGGGGCTCTGTAGTACCTAATGTTCTGGTGACCCAGGGGCTCTGTAGAACCTAATGTTCTGGTGACCCAGGGGCTCTGTAGAACCTAATGTTCTGGTGACCCAGGGGCTCTGTAGTACCTAATGTTCTGGTGACCCAGGGGCTCCTTAGTACCTAATGTTCTGGTGACCCAGGGGCTCTGTAGTACCTAATGTTCTGGTGACCCAGGGGCTCTGTAGTACCTAATGTTCTGGTGACCCAGGGGCTCTGTAGAACCTAATGTTCTGGTGACCCTGTTTATCAACGGGGGCTCTGTAGTACCTAATGTTCTGGTGACCCTGTTTATCAACAGGGGCTCTGTAGAACCTAATGTTCTGGTGACCCTGTTTATCAACAGGGGCTCTGTAGTACCTAATGTTCTGGTGACCCAGGGGCTCTGTAGTACCTAATGTTCTGGTGACCCTGTTTATCAACAGGGGCTCTGTAGTACCTAATGTTCTGGTGACCCTGTTTATCAACAGGGGCTCTGTAGTACCTAATGTTCTGGTGACCCAGGGGCTCTGTAGTACCTAATGTTCTGGTGACCCAGGGGCTCTGTAATACCTAATGTTCTGCTGACCCAGGGGCTCTGTAGTACCTAATGTTCTTGTGACCCTGTTTATCAACAGGGGCTCTGTAGTACCTAATGTTCTGGTGACCCAGGGGCTCTGTAGTACCTAATGTTCTGGTGACCCAGGGGCTCTGTAATACCTAATGTTCTGCTGACCCAGGGGCTCTGTAGTACCTAATGTTCTGGTGACCCTGTTTATCAACAGGGGCTCTGTAGTACCTAATGTTCTGGTGACCCAGGGGCTCTGTAGTACCTAATGTTCTGGTGACCCAGGGGCTCTGTAGTACCTAATGTTCTGGTGACCCAGGGGCTCTGTAGTACCTAATGTTCTGGTGACCCAGGGGCTCTGTAATACCTAATGTTCTGCTGACCCAGGGGCTCTGTAGTACCTAATGTTCTGGTGACCCTGTTTATCAACAGGGGCTCTGTAGTACCTAATGTTCTGGTGACCCAGGGGCTCTGTAGTACCTAATGTTCTGGTGACCCAGGGGCTCTGTAGTACCTAATGTTCTGGTGACCCAGGGGCTCTGTAGTACCTAATGTTCTGGTGACCCAGGGGCTCTGTAGAACCTAATGTTCTTGCTTTCAGCCTGAGAACATCATGCTGTTGGATAAGAACGTCGATCTACCACGCATCAAGCTCATAGACTTTGGTCTGGCTCATCAGATGGACCAGGTCGGGACGGACTTTAAAAAGATCTTTGGAACACCTGAATTTGTGGGTAAGTATTTCAAGACATTGAGGAGGACTCCATGTATACCAGGCTTCATCTACATTTTATTGACTGATATTTGATAATAGACTATGTTGGAGAGAACGTGTAGTGTTGTGTCATTGTGTAGTGTGTTGTGATAATGTGTATGTATTGTGATAATGTGTATGTGTTGTGATAATGTGTATGTATTGTGTAGTGGAGTGACTGTAGTGTGTTGTGATAATGTGTATGTATTGTGATAATGTGTATGTATTGTGTAGTGGAGAGACTGTAGTGTGTTGTGATAATGTGTATGTATTGTGTAGTGGAGAGACTGTAGTGTGTTGTGATAACGTGTTGTGATAATGTGTATGTATTGTGATAATGTGTGTGTATTGTGATAATGTGTATGTGTTGTGATAATGTGTATGTATTGTGATAATGTGTATGTATTGTGATAATGTGTATGTATTGTGTAGTGGAGAGACTGTAGTGTATTGTGATAATGTGTATGTATTGTGTAGTGGAGAGACTGTAGTGTATTGTGATAATGTGTATGTATTGTGATAATGTGTATGTATTGTGATAATGTGTATGTATTGTGTAGTGGAGAGACTGTAGTGTATTGTGATAATGTGTATGTATTGTGATAATGTGTATGTGGTGTGTAGTGTTGTCGATGTGTTGTGTAGTGTAGTGTATTGTGATAACGTTGTAGTGTTGTCAATGTGTAGTGTTGTCAATGTGTAGTGTGTTGTGATAATGTGTATGTATTGTGATAATGTGTATGTATTGTGATAATGTGTATGTATTGTGTAGTGGAGAGACTGTAGTGTGTTGTGATAATGTGTATGTATTGTGATAATGTGTATGTGGTGTGTAGTGTTGTCGATGTGTTGTGTAGTGTAGTGTGTTGTGATAATGTTGTAGTGTTGTCAATGTGTAGTGTTGTCAATGTGTAGTGTGTTGTGATAATGTGTATGTATTGTGATAATGTGTATGTGTTGTGATATTGTGTATGTATTGTGTAGTTGTGATAACGTGTATGTGTTGTGTAGTGGAGAGACTGTAGTGTGTTGTGATAATGTGTATGTATTGTGATAATGTGTATGTATTGTGTAGTGGAGAGACTGTAGTGTGTTGTGATAATGTGTATGTATTGTGATAATGTGTATGTATTGTGATAATGTGTATGTATTGTGATAATGTGTATGTATTGTGATAATGTGTATGTATTGTGTAGTGGAGAGACTGTAGTGTGTTGTGATAATGTGTATGTATTGTGATAATGTGTATGTATTGTGTAGTGGAGAGACTGTAGTGTGTTGTGATAATGTGTATGTATTGTGATAATGTGTATGTATTGTGTAGTGGAGAGACTGTAGTGTGTTGTGATAATTTGTATGTATTGTGATAATGTGTATGTATTGTGATAATGTGTATGTATTGTGATAATGTGTATGTATTGTGATAATGTGTATGTATTGTGTAGTGGAGAGACTGTAGTGTGTTGTGATAATGTGTATGTATTGTGATAATGTGTATGTATTGTGTAGTGGAGAGACTGTAGTGTATTGTGATAATGTGTATGTATTGTGATAATGTGTATGTATTGTGTAGTGGAGAGACTGTAGTGTATTGTGATAATGTGTATGTATTGTGATAATGTGTATGTGTTGTGATAATGTGTATGTATTGTGATAATGTGTATGTATTGTGTAGTGGAGAGACTGTAGTGTGTTGTGATAATGTGTATGTATTGTGATAATGTGTATGTATTGTGATAATGTGTATGTATTGTGATAATGTGTATGTATTGTGATAATGTGTATGTATTGTGTAGTGGAGTGACTGTAGTGTATTGTGATAATGTGTATGTATTGTGATAATGTGTATGTATTGTGTAGTGGAGAGACTGTAGTGTGTTGTGATAATGTGTATGTATTGTGTAGTGGAGAGACTGTAGTGTATTGTGATAATGTGTATGTATTGTGATAATGTGTATGTATTGTGTAGTGGAGAGACTGTAGTGTATTGTGATAATGTGTATGTGTTGTGATAATGTGTATGTATTGTGATAATGTGTTGTGTAGTGGAGAGACTGTAGTGTGTTGTGATAATGTGTATGTGGTGTGTAGTGTTGTCGATGTGTTGTGTAGTGTAGTGTGTTGTGATAATGTTGTAGTGTTGTCAATGTGTAGTGTTGTCAATGTGTAGTGTGTTGTGATAATGTGTATGTATTGTGATAATGTGTATGTGTTGTGATATTGTGTATGTATTGTGTAGTTGTGATAACGTGTATGTGTTGTGTAGTGGAGAGACTGTAGTGTGTTGTGATAATGTGTATGTGTTGTGTAGTTGAGAGACTGTAGTGTATTTTGATAATGTGTATGTATTGTGATAATGTAGTGCTGTGATAATGTATTGTGATAATGTAGTGCTGTGATAATGTATTGTGATAATGTAGTGTTGTGATAATGTGTACGTATTGTGAATGTAGTGTGATAATGTAGTGTTGTGATAATGTGTATATATAGTGATAATGTGTATGTATTGTGATAATGTAGTGTTTTGATAATGTATTGCGATGATGTGTACGTATTGTGATAATGTGTATGTAGTGTGATAATGTGTATATATTGTGATAATGTGTATGTATTGTGATAATGTAGTGTTGTGATAATGTGTTTTTCCAGCTCCAGAAGTCGTCAACTATGAGCCTCTGGGTTTAGAAGCAGACATGTGGTAAGAGCTGATAACTACCTCATTGGTTTAATTTATACAACATGCTTTCACAGATGCACACATAGATACACACATATAGAGACTTACTTAGGCAAGTCATCTAAGAACACATTCTTATTTACAATGACGGCCGGGGAACAGTGGGTTAACTGCCTCATTCAGGGGGCAGAACGACAGATTTTTACCTTGTCAGCTCGGGGGATTCGATCTTGCAACCTTTCGGTTACTAGTCCAACGCTCTAACCACTAGGCTCCCTGCCACCCCACTGTGAGACACACAGACACACATAGATACACAGATAGATACACACACACACACACACACACACACACACACACACACACACACACACACACACACACACACACACACACACACACACACACACACACACACACACACACACACACACACACACACACACACACACACACACACACACACACACACACACACTACCAGTTTGAACACACCTACTCATTCAAGGGGATTTCTTTTATTTTTTCTACATTGTAGAATAATAGTGAAGACATCAAAACGATGAAATAACACATGTGGAATCAAGTAGTAACCAAAAAAGTGTTAAACAAATCAAAATATATTTTAGATTCTTCAAAGTAGCCACCCTTTGCCTTGATGACAGCTTTGCACACTTGGCATTCCCTCAACCAGCTTCACCTGGAATGCTTTTCCAACAGTCTTGGAGGAGTTATGCTGAGCACTTGTCAGCTGCTTTTCCTTCCCTCTGCGGTGCAACTCATCCCAAACCATCTCAATTGGGTTGAGGTCGGGTGATTGTGGAGGCCAGGTCATCTGACGCAGCACTCCACTCTCCTTCTTGGTCAAATAGCCTTTACACAGTCTAGAGGTGTGTTGGATCATTGTCCTGTTGAAAAACAAATGATAGTCCCACTAAGCCCAAACCAGATGGGATGGCGTATTGCTGCAGTATGCTGTGGTAGCCATGCTGGTTAATTGTGCATTGAATTCTAAATAAATCACAGGCAGTGTCACCAGCAAAGCACCCCCACACCATCACACCTCCTCCTCCTTGCTTCACGGTGGGAACCACACATGTGGAGATCATCTGTTTACCTACTCTGCGTCTCACAAAGACACAGCAGGTGGTTGGAACAAAAAATCTCAAATTTGACTCATCAGACTAAAGGACAGATTTCCACTGGTCTAATGTCCTCTGCTCGTGTTACGTGGCCCAAGCATGTCTCTTCTTATTATTGGTGTCCTTTAGTAGTGGTTTCTTTGCAGCAATTTGACCATGAAGGTCTGATTCACGCAGTCTCCTCTGAACAGTTGATGTTGAGATGTGTCTGTTACTTGAACACTGTGAAGCATTTATTTGAGCTGCAATCTGAGGCTGGTAACTCTAATGAACTTATCCTCTGCAGCAGAGGTAACTCTGGGTCTTCCTTTCCTGTGGCGGTCCTCATGAGAGCCAGTTTCATCATAGCGCTTGATGGTTTTTGCGACTGCTCTTGAAGAAACTTTATAAGTTCTTGACATTTTTCCCGGATTGACTGACCTTCATGTCTTAAAGTAATGATGGACTGTCGTTTCTCTTTGCTTATTTGAGCTGTTCTTGCAATAACATGGACTTGTTTCTTAACCAAATAGGGCTGTCTTCTGTATACCAACCCTACCTTGTCACAACACAACTGATTGGCTCAAATTAGAAGGAAAGAAATTCCACAAATTAACTTTTAACAAGGCACACCTGTTAATTGAAATGCATTCCAGGTGACTAACTCATGAAGCTGGTTGAGAGAATGCCAAGAGTGTGCCAAGCTGTCATCAAGGCAAAGGGTGGCTACTTTGAAGAATCTAAAATATATTTTGATTTGTTTAACACTTCTTTGGTTACTACATGACTCCATGTGTTTTATTTAATACGTTTTGATGTCTTCACTATTATTCTACAATGTAGAAAATAGTACAAATAAAGAAAACCCCTTTTGACTGGTATTGTAGATACACACACAGATTCATACACACACATAGATACACACACAGATAGATACACACACACATAGATACACACACAGATAGATACACACACACACATAGATACACACACACATAGATACACACACAGATTCATACACACACAGATTCATACACACACATAGATACACACACAGATAGATACACACACACATAGATACACACACATAGATACACACACATAGATACACACACACATAGATATACACACATAGATACACACACATAGATACACACACACATAGATACACACACACATAGATACACACACATAGATACACACACATAGATACACACACACATAGATACACACACACATAGATACACACACACATAGATACACACACATAGATACACACACACATAGATATACACACATAGATACACACACATAGATACACACACATAGATACACACACACATAGATACACACACACATAGATACACACACATAGATACACACACATAGATACACACACAGATGGATACACACACAGAAATATACACACACATAGATACACACACACACATAGATACACACACAGATATATACACACACATAGATACACACACACATATATACACACACACATATATACACACACATATATACACACAGATAGATACACACACACATAGATACACACACACATAGATACACACACACATAGATACACACACATAGATACACACACACATAGATACACACATAGATACACACACACACACATAGATACACACACATATATACACACACATATATATACACACAGATAGATACACACACAGATATATACACACATATAGATAAACACACAGATAGATACACACATATAGATAAACACACAGATAGATACACACATATAGATAAACACACAGATAGATACACACACAGATAGATACACACATATAGATAAACACACATATATACACACATATAGATAAACACACATATAGATAAACACACAGATAGATACACACACACACATAGATACACACACATAGATACACACACACATAGATATACACACATAGATACACACACATAGATACACACACATAGATATACACACACAGATAGATACACACACATAGATACACACACAGATAGATACACACACAGATAGATACACACACATAGATACACACTCATAGATACACACATATAGATATACACACATAGATATACACACATAGATATACACACATAGATATACACACATAGATATACACACACATAGATACACACACATAGATACACACACATAGATATACACACACAGATAGATACACACACATAGATACACACACATAGATACACACACAGATAGATACAGATACATAAATATACACTCATAGATAGATACACACATATAGATACAGATACATAGATATACACATATAGATACAGATACATAGATATACACAGATAGATACACACATAGATAGATACACACATATATATACACACACATAGATATACACACAGATATAGATATATTTACACAGATAGATACAGATACATAGATATACACAGATAGATACACACACATAGATACAGATACATAGATATACACAGATAGATACACACACATAGATACATAGATACACACATATAGATACACACACATAGATACAGATACATAGATATACACAGATAGATACACACACATAGATACAGATACATAGATATACACAGATAGATACACACACATAGATACAGATACATAGATATACACAGATAGATACACACACATAGATACATAGATACACACATATAGATACACACACATAGATACAGATACATAGATATACACAGATAGATACACACATATAGATACAGATACATAGATATACACATATAGATACAGATACATAGATATACACAGATACATAGATATACACAGATAGATACACACATATAGATACAGATACATAGATACACACATATAGATACAGATACATAGATATACACATATAGATACACACAGACACAGTGTGTTCCATCCACCAACCTCACTACAGACACCAGTACCGTCGACAGGCTGTGAATCATTTCATCAGATGACCCTTGTGTTCTCCTCTTCTGTCCCAGGAGCATCGGCGTCATCACCTACATACTGTAAGTAGAAACGGTGAAAACCTCTTTAAGAAATACATGTATCGATCGGACAGTTTGGACGGTGTCTGTAACGACTCTTTGTTTTCAGGTTGAGCGGAGCGTCGCCGTTCCTTGGCGACTCAAAGCAGGAGACTCTGGGGAACATCTCAGCCGTAGCCTACGAGTTTGATGACGACTTGTTCAGCAGGACCAGTGAGCTGGCCAAAAGCTTTATACGACAACTGCTGGAGAAAGACACCAGGTTAGCGGTTAGAGTCACGCTGGAGGTCAGAGGTCAGATGAGAATGAAGACCAGTATGTAGAGTTCTGAGCTAGCCAGCTGCAGAGGAGAGATATGAACCAGTGCTGATGCGATTCATCAAAATGTAGGTTATTTTTTCAGTTTTTAAACAACTAATTGACCGACTTCGGTAAAATTATTTGAATTCCATTTTCTTCAGGATTTTCCTGTGAGCTCAATGCGCACATTGTGTAGTTTCTCTGGAGATGAATCAGATCCAGCCTGAACTGTGTGATGTAGTAGGGAGTTGTAGTTTCTCTAGAGATAAATCAGATCCAGTCTGAACTGTGTGATGTAGTAGGGAGTTGTAGTTTCTCTCGAGATAAATCAGATCCAGCCTGAACTGTGTGATGTAGTAGGGAGTTGTAGTTTCTCTAGAGATAAATCAGATCCAGTCTGAACTGTGTGATGTAGTAGGGAGTTGTAGTTTCTCTAGAGATAAATCAGATCCAGCCTGAACTGTGTGATGTAGTAGGGAGTTGTAGTTTCTCTAGAGATAAATCAGATCCAGCCTGAACTGTGTGATGTAGTAGGGAGTTGTAGTTTCTCTAGAGATAAATCAGACCCAGCCTGAACTGTGTGATGTAGTAGGGAGTTGTAGTTTCTCTAGAGATAAATCAGACCCAGACTGAACTGTGTGATGTAGTAGGGAGTTGTAGTTTCTCTAGAGATAAATCAGATCCAGACTGAACTGTGTGATGTAGTAGGGAGTTGTAGTTTCTCTAGAGATAAATCAGATCAAGCCTGGACTGTGTGATGTAGTAGGGAGTTGTAGTTTCTCTAGAGATAAATCAGATCCAGCCTGAACTGTGTGATGTAGTAGGGAGTTGTAGTTTCTCTAGAGATAAATCAGATCCAGCCTGAACTGTGTGATGTAGTAGGGAGTTGTAGTTTCTCTAGAGATAAATCAGATCAAGCCCAGACTGTGTGATGTAGTAGGGAGTTGTAGTTTCCAACAGGACAATAATTCGACATAGTTTAAGTGCAGAAAACGTAGTAATTAACTACAATGACCATAATCCATTGCGCCGCCTCCTTGTCCGGTCTGTGTGTTTCTTTTAGTGTGGGGCAGACACACAAAACATGCACGAGATAGAGGGCAGTTTTTTCACAAGTTATCTTAACCTGAAAATACATCATCCAAGTCATTGATAGTTGCTATTCAGCAGTCATAAAAGTCTTATTTACTTTGAAGAACTAGTAAAACAGTGATGTTGTCAGACAGCAGCTCTACAGAGATGAGCTGAAATAACTAATGTAATAAACATACTGAAATATTAACGTGAATAAATGATGGTTAATAAATGATCGGCAGTAATGGACAGTCACGACCATCATGGGACTATGAGGAATTGTTTTATTCTGTGTTGTTACAGCGTTCAACCCACATAATGCATAGCGCATTTAATTATATTTAAAACAAAATCTACACCGAAAACAAGATTATTTTTTTATAATCAAACCGAAACGACCTCAAAAAGCACTGATTGCTCAGCGCTAGTGTGTGTTACTTAACATCAATCGATCACATTTATTTATAAAGCCTTTCTTACATCAGTGATGTCACATGGTGCTGTACAGAAACCCAGCCTAAAACCCCAAACAGCAAGCAATGCAGGTGTAGAAGCACGGTGGCTAGGAAAAACTCCCTAGAAAGGCCAAAACCTAGGAAGAAACCTAGAGAGGAACCAGGCTATGAGGGGTGGCCAGTCCTCTTCTGGCTGTGCCGGGTGGAGATTATAACAGAACATGGCCAAGATGTTCAAATGTTCATAGATGACCAGCATGGTCAAATAATAATAATCACAGTGGTTGTAGAGGGTGCAACAGGTCAGCACCTCAGGAGTAAATGTCAGTTGGCTTTTCATAGCATATCATTCAGAGTTAGAGACAGCAGGTGCGGTAGGGAGAGAGTCAAAAACAGCAGGTTTGGGACAGATAGCACGTCCGGTGAACAGGTCAGGGTTCCTTAGCCGCAGGCAGAACAGTTGAAACTGGAGCAGCAGCACGGCCAGGTGGACTGGGGACAGCAAGGAGTCATCAGGCCAGGTGGTCCTGAGGCATGGTCCTAGGGCTCAGGTCCTCCGGGTGGGGAGGGAGAGAATTAAAGGGAGCATACTTAATAAGGATCTACCCCTGTTTTTCCAATTTTAGCCCAAAATGACATACCCAAATCTAACTGCCTGTAGCTCAGGACTAGCATCCCTCCAGTATTCATCTTTCTTTGTTCATTAATTAGTCACTGGACTTGTTTCCTTGAGGGACAGACACACAACATCCAGCTGGGAAAGGAACCTACAGTACATGCATACCCCAGAGGTTGTCAGTGTCGAGGCAGGATGGGACTTGTCAACCATCAACACTTCTTTATGTGTGTGTGTGTGCGCGCGTCCCCTCGCTAAGCTAACAAACCTTTACTGTTGTTCTTTGCCTTTCAGAAAACGGTTGACAATCCATGGTGCTCTGAAACATCCCTGGATACAGGTAATGACACGGTTTGTTATATTTGTTGAACACTTTGAAGCTCGACTATAACGTTCTGTTCTGCTGAGATTGAAATGTTGACGCCCTAACTGACTTTTTCCCCTCATATTGTTTTCGGTGGCTATACACAGCAAGAGATGCATTAGTCATTTGATTATTAAGAACTTCAACGACTGTTATACAGTTAGATATCTTGCGTTCGTAAATTCACTCTGGCGATCTACTCCGATTTCAGAGGACTGCTGAATCTACGAAAGCGCAACACCTGCTGAATATGACCGGTGTCAGTAAATGTAGGCAAAAAGAAAATGCCTAACCAGCTCTGCTACGACGAGTAAAACGTACAAACCGTAATAGTTAGTCAAGAACGCTCTGGATAACGCCTAACTAGCCTAACCAGCTCTGCTACGGCCGGTAAAACGTAAAAACCGTAATAATTAGTCAAGAACGCTCTGGATAACATGTAAACAGCTTAACCAGCTCTGCTACGGCCGGTAAAACGTAAAAACCGTAATAGTTAGTCAAGAACGCTCTGGATAACATGTAAACAGCTTAACCAGCTCTGCTACGGCCGGTAAAACGTAAAAACCGTAATAGTTAGTCAAGAACGCTCTGGATAACATGTAAACAGCTTAACCAGCTCTGCTACGGCCGGTAAAACGTAAAAACCGTAATAGTTAGTCAAGAACGCTCTGGATAACGCCTAACGAACCTAACCAGCTCTGCTACGGCCGGTAAAACGTAAAAAACGTAATAGTCAAGAACGCTCTGGATAACGTGTAAACAGCCTAACCAGCTTAACCAGCTCTGCTACGGCCGGTAAAACGTACAAACCGTAATAGTTAGTCAAGAACGCTCTGGATAACGCCTAACTAGCCTAACCAGCTCTGCTACGGCCGGTAAAACGTAAAAGTTAGTCAAGAACGCTCTGGATAACGTGTAAACAGCCTAACCAGCTCTGCTACGGCCGGTAAAATGGTCAGAGTTAGCTGTTCTCTCATTTGTGTTTGGAAGTAGCTAGCTAGCAAGCTAGCCAAATTTAGCCAGTTATCTTGGGTGCTTGGTTGGGACAAGCATGCATTGGCAGGCAAGCTGCAGAAGGAAGAGTAGGCCACAATTCCCCATTGTTTATCAGTGCCATTTTGACGGCCAACTAGCTGAAAAAGTTTGAGAGGGTTTATCTAATGTTCCTTCGTTAGATTTTAGCTCATCTTGCTCTGGCTAGCATTAGTTGTTGATCTTGTGGTTGTGCATAACTGAAGGAGAGAGATACGACCTTTTCATGGTTGTTCGATCAATAGGACTGTAAAGTTCCCAAATGGAAGAGGCCTTAATATCACTGGACAGTTTTATCTCCATCTCTTCATTCAAAGACACGATCATGGACACTCTCCTAGCCCCCGTCCCCATGCCATTGAAAATAAGAATTTGTCCTTAACTGACTTGCCTAGTTAAATAAACAAAATAAAACCTGTTTTATTAATCCTTAGCCCTTCTTTGAAGACGTAGAAGGCCCATTCTTCCCCACTGTGGTTGGGTTTGTACTATTTTTTAGAATGTCTATTTTTCACCACTATGTTGTTCTGAAATATTAACACAGAAATACGGGACATGTTGAACTCTTATCATGGCGGTGAATTTGGACATTATTCTGGTCTTGTCTCGGTTTGCCCCGGTCTTGAATCGGACCCAACGCTGCTGCTTAGCATAGATCACCTAGGTGATATAGGGTATAGGACCCTGTCTTTAACCGTGTGTGTTGTCTCCCCGCAGCCGTTGGACTCCAGACAGGCCCTGGTCAAGAGACAGTCTGTAGTCAACCTGGAGAACTTCAGGAGACAATACGCCCGACGCAGATGGAAGGTAAAAACAGACCTTACACGGCAATAGGAGTGTATGGAAAGAAACCTTTGGGGGAATGAATTGATGGACTTGGTTGCTCTCCTAATCACAACTGTGTGTCTGCCTCAGGGCCTACATTCCCCCCAGCCTGGTTTGTGTAGATGGAGCCTCGTATCACTCTGAACTCTTCCCCCCTACAGCTTTCCTTCAGAATAGTGTCTCTCTGTAACCATTTAACTCGTATGATGAAGAAAGGTCATCCCAAGCTGGCAGCCCAGGACGAGGTACGTACAACAGGAGCTCACAGTGTAGTCCACATGGGGGGGCTGGTGGCAACCTTAATCGGGGAGGACAGGATCGTGGTAATGAGTGGAATGGAGTCAAATCAAACATGGTTTCCATTTGCTCTGTTCCAGTCATTATTATGAGCCGTCCTCCCCTCTTCAGCCTCCACTGCTGTAGTCTACATTTAGATTGTAGTCATCTTATCCAGAGTTAAGTTTGATGTTTTTCTACATTAGTTATCACTGGTACCAGCAGGTATATGGGTTAACTAATTCAGATCTACAGCAGGTTTATGGGCTAACTAGATCAGATCTACATTAGTTATCACTGGTACCAGCAGGTCTATGGGCTAACTAGATCAGATCTACATTAGTTATCACTGGTACCAGCAGGTCTATGGGTTAACTAGATCAGATCTACATTAGTTATCACTGGTACCAGCAGGTCTATGGGTTAACTAGATCAGATCTACATTAGTTATCACTGGTACCAGCAGGTCTATGGGTTAACTAGATCAGATCTACATTAGTTATCACTGGTACCAGCAGGTCTATGGGCTAACTAGATCAGATCTACATTAGTTATCACTGGTACCAGCAGGTCTATGGGTTAACTAGATCAGATCTACAGCAGGTCTATGGGTTAACTAGATCAGATCTACAGCAGGTCTAACTAGATCAGATCTACAGCAGGTCTAACTAGATCAGATCTACAGCAGGTCTAACTAGATCAGATCTACAGCAGGTCTAACTAGATCAGATCTACAGCAGGTCTATGGGACTGGCAGCATGACTCTATTACAGTATGTGTTGTTAGCAGTATACAGTAGGCAACAGTACAGTCCCTGTGAAAGGTGTTATAAATATGCCGCCTGGGTACCATCACAGTGCTTCTGTTTTCCACAGACATGTTAGTTCTCAAACTAAAATAAGTAACACTTAAAACTCAATTGATGGTTTTACACTGTACATTCAGTTGTTTTGGGAACAGAAGTGTGACAGCGTTCTCTGAAATGCTTAAGGAACCATATGAGGCATGTTGTTGAGCGGTAAGGGTTGTTTCTGGCTCGGGTTAAGGTCTGTTGTTTCATACTTCCAGAGGGACTGTGAGAGCGACCAGGAGACGGACGTGATCATGAAGAAAAGACCCAGAACCAGGAAGAGAAGCAACACTTCCTGAAACCTGACACTCTTTTCTGATTTGTTGAACGTGTGTCTGTAGCACACACGATTGGTCCGAAAGCAGCTCACAGAGACTACTTCTAAAACTGCTGTCCATACAATATATTTTATGTGTTGCACAGCATTCTGGGGCAATAGATGAAACGCGTTGACAGTGTTTCCTATGGAGTCATTTCAGGACCAACAGAAATGTCCCTGCCTTCTGTAAAGCTATCTAGATTGTAGGAATGTACATGTACAATTGACAGGTTAGGATAGGGGTACAGGTTAGGATAGGGGTACAGGTTAGGATAGGGTACAGGTTAGGATAGGGTACAGGTTAGGATAGGGTACAGGATAGGGTACAGGTTAGGATAGGGTACAGGTTAGGATAGGATAGGGTACAGGTTAGGATAGGGTACAGGTTAGGATAGGACAGGGTACAGGTTAGGATAGGGTACAGGTTAGGATAGGGTACAGGTTAGGATAGGGTACAGGTTAGGATAGGGGTACAGGTTAGGAAAGGATAGGGTACAGGATAGGATAGGGTACAGGTTAGGATAGGATAGGATAGGGTACAGGATAGGATAGGGTACAGGTTAGGATAGGGTACAGGTTAGGATAGGATAGGGTACAGGATAGGATAGGATAGGGTACAGGTTAGGATAGGGTATAGGACAGGATAGG
The DNA here is from genome assembly GCF_029448725.1 of Salvelinus fontinalis. Taxonomy (NCBI): domain Eukaryota; kingdom Metazoa; phylum Chordata; class Actinopteri; order Salmoniformes; family Salmonidae; genus Salvelinus; species Salvelinus fontinalis. The sequence goes on along the minus strand of NW_026600210.1, from coordinate 2,053,009 downwards.
ATAGGGTACAGGTTAGGATAGGATACAGGATAGGATAGGATAGGGTACAGGATAGGATAGGGTACAGGATAGGATAGGATAGGGTACAGGTTAGGATAGGATAGGGTACAGGTTAGGATAGGGTACAGGTTAGGATAGGATACAGGATAGGATAGGATAGGGTACAGGATAGGATAGGGTACAGGATAGGATAGGATAGGGTACAGGATAGGATAGGGTACAGGATAGGATAGGATAGGGTACAGGTTAGGATAGGGTACAGGTTAGGATAGGGTACAGGTTAGGATAGGATAGGGTACAGGTTAGGATAGGATAGGGTACAGGTTAGGATAGGATAGGGTACAGGATAGGATAGGATAGGGTACAGGTTAGGATAGGGTACAGGTTAGGATAGGATACAGGTTAGGATAGGATAGGGTACAGGTTAGGATAGGATACAGGTTAGGATAGGATAGGGTACAGGATAGGGTACAGGATAGGATAGGATAGGGTACAGGCTAGGATAGGATAGGGTACAGGTTAGGATAAGGTACAGGTTAGGATAGGATAGGGTACAGGTTAGGATAGGGTACAGGTTAGGATAGGATAGGATACAGGATAGGGGTACAGGATAGGATAGGATAGGGTACAGGCTAGGAAAAGATAGGGTACAGGTTAGGATAGGATAGGGTACAGGTTAGGATAGGGTACAGGTTAGGATAGGATACAGGTTAGGATAGGATAGGGTACAGGTTAGGATAAGATACAGGTTAGGATAGGATAGGGTACAGGATAGGATAGGGTACAGGTTAGGATAGGATACAGGTTAGGATAGGATAGGGTACAGGTTAGGATAGGGTACAGGTTAGGATAGGATACAGGTTAGGATAGGATAGGGTACAGGTTAGGATAGGATACAGGTTAGGATAGGATAGGGTACAGGTTAGGATAGGATACAGGTTAGGATAGGATAGGGTACAGGTTAGGATAGGGTACAGGTTAGGATAGGATAGGATAGGGTACAGGATAGGGGTACAGGATAGGATAGGATAGGGTACAGGTTAGGATAGGATAGGGTACAGGTTAGGATAGGATAGGGTACAGGATAGGATAGGGTACAGGTTAGGATAGGATAGGGTACAGGTTAGGATAGGATAGGGTACAGGATAGGATAGGATAGGGTACAGGTTAGGATAGGATAGGGTACAGGTTAGGATAGGATAGGGTACAGGATAGGATAGGATAGGGTACAGGTTAGGATAGGGTACAGGTTAGGATAGGGTACAGGTTAGGATAGGATACAGGTTAGGATAGGATAGGGTACAGGTTAGGATAGGATACAGGTTAGGATAGGATAGGGTACAGGATAGGATAGGGTACAGGTTAGGATAGGATAGGGTACAGGTTAGGATAGGGTACAGGTTAGGATAGGATAGGATAGGGTACAGGATAGGGGTACAGGATAGGATAGGATAGGGTAAAGGATAGGATAGGGTACAGGTTAGGATAGGATAGGGTACAGGTTAGGATAGGGTACAGGTTAGGATAGGATAGGATAGGGTACAGGATAGGGGTACAGGATAGGATAGGATAGGATACAGGATAGGATAGGATAGGGTACAGGATAGGGTACAGGTTAGGATAGGGTACAGGTTAGGATATGATAGGGTACATGTTAGGATAGGGTACAGGTTAGGATAGGGGTACAGGTTAGGATAGGATAGGATAGGGTACAGGTTAGGATAGGGGTACAGGTTAGGATAGGATAGGGTACAGGATAGGGTACAGGTTAGGTTAGGATAGGGTACAGGTTAGGATAGGATAGGATAGGGTACAGGTTAGGATAGGGTACAGGTTGGGATAGGATAGGATAGGGTACAGGATAGGATAGGATAGGTTAGGATAGGTTAGGATACAGGTTAGATTTAGGGTACAGGTTAGGGGTACAGGTTAGATTTAGGGTACAAGTTAGGGGTACAGGTTAGATTTAGGGTACAAGTTAGGGTTACAGTGGAAAGGAAATAGGACAGCTCACATATAATTTAATGTTGTTATCCAATTGTCTTAAATAACCAACTTCCTCATTCTGCTAATGTCCTCATAAGTGACTATCTTCCTCATTCTGCTGTTGTCCTCATAAGTGACTATCTTCCTCATTCTGCTGTTGTCCTCATAAGTGACTAACTTCCTCATTCTGCTGTTGTCCTCATGAGTGACTAACTTCCTCATTCCCATGTACTGTACATGTAAAAAACAGAGTTAGTAAAGATGTGTATTATCTCTCTTGAAAACTGGCCTTATGACTGAAATGTTCAAGTTTTGATATATTTGAATATATTCATGAAATGGGGATTTTGTGTCTTAAGTGGGTCGTACATGCTGACCACACTGCTTGCGTTGCCAAATAAATCTGCACATACATGTTAATCAATAATTTTATCCAAACTTCTCGCGCACATCAACGAGCGTCTGCGTAGCCAGGCGCTAAAATAGAACTTGGTTCTATTTGTGACGCCTCTCCCATCTCCTCATTGGTTGTTAGGAGCATCTACCCACGTGGGTGATTGAAAGATGAACTGAGGGCCACCCTCCAGTCCAGTAGGTGGTGGTAATGCACCTTCAAGCTTGGTTGCCAACCGCCATGTAAAGTCCAAAGAAGAAGAGATGACTAGAAACGAACTTCCCCTTTTATCTGTGGATTAATTGTCAGGGTAGAGAACATACAAAGATCCAGGAAAAAAATGTACCTTGTGTATTTCAAGTAAAATAGCAACCCAATGTTTAATTTTATCCCAGAACAAATGATTCATGTGTTTCGACCTGTCCCCAAATGAATAGACTTCGTTCAGAGTTTGTTTTGATATTTCCACCTGATTGGGTCTGGTTGGACAACATCCACATGTGCATGCAAGCGCGTGCCCGGTGTAGTCAGCATGTTCGTTCTTGTGATTCAATGCTGGAGGCTTCGCTGTTCAACAAAAAGGATGTATTTGTTTAAAAAAAAATAAACAACTTTGTTAAAACTTGAAGTCAGCAATGTGGGTTAATGGATATTATCTCCTTGTTAGGCCACGTGGTCAGAGCCTGTGTTTGGGTTAATGGTTATTATCACCTTGTTAGGCCACGTGGTCAGAGCCTGTGTTTGGGTTAATGGATATTATCTCCTTGTTAGGCCACGTGGTCAGAGCCTGTGTTTGGGTTAATGGATATTATCACCTTGTTAGGCCACGTGGTCAGAGCCTGTGTTTGGGTTAATGGTTATTATCACCTTGTTAGGCCACGTGGTCAGAGCCTGTGTTTGGGTTAATGGTTATTATCTCCTTGTTAGGCCACGTGGTCAGAGCCTGTGTTTGGGTTAATGGTTATTATCGCCTTGTTAGGCCACGTGCTCAGAGCCTGTGTTTGGGTTAATGGATATTATCGCCTTGTTAGGCCACGTGCTCAGAGCCTGTGTTTGGGTTATTATCTCCTTGTTAGGCCACGTGGTCAGAGCCTGTGTTTGGGTTAATGGTTATTATCTCCTTGTTAGGCCACGTGGTCAGAGCCTGTGTTTGGGTTAATGGTTATTATCTCCTTGTTAGGCCACGTGGTCAGAGCCTGTGTTTGGGTTAATGGTTATTATCGCCTTGTTAGGCCACGTGGTCAGAGCCTGTGTTTGGGTTATTATCTCCTTGTTAGGCCACGTGCTCAGAGCCTGTGTGTGGGTTGATGGTTATTATCACCTTGTTAGGCCACGTGGTCAGAGCCTGTGTTTGGGTTAATGGATATTATCTCCTTGTTAGGCCACGTGGTCAGAGCCTGTGTTTGGGTTAATGGTTATTATCGCCTTGTTAGGCCACGTGCTCAGAGCCTGTGTTTGGGTTAATGGATATTATCTCCTTGTTAGGCCACGTGCTCAGAGCCTGTGTTTGTGTATCTACAGTAGTTCTATCCATTCATTAACAGGTGAACAGTAATAACAGATTAACATTAACAGGTGAACAGTAATAACAGATTAACATTAACAGTAGTGACAGTAATAACAGGTGAACAGTAATAACAGGTGAACAGTAATAACAGGTGAACAGTAATAACAGGTGAACAGTAATAACAGATTAACATTAACAGGTGAACAGTAATAACAGGTGAACAGTAATAACAGATTAACATTAACAGGTGAACAGTAATAACAGGTGAACTGTAATAACAGGTGAACAGTAATAACAGATTAACATTAACAGGTGAACAGTAATAACAGGTGAACAGTAATAACAGGTGAACAGTAATAACAGGTGAACAGTAATAACAGTAACAACAGATTAACATTAACAGGTGAACAGTAATAACAGGTGAACAGTAATAACAGATTAACATTAACAGTAATAACAGATTAACATTAACAGGTGAACAGTAATAACAGGTGAACAGTAATAACAGATTAACATTAACAGGTGAACAGTAATAACAGATTAACATTAACAGGTGAACAGTAATAACAGGTGAACAGTAATAACAGATTAACATTAACAGGTGAACAGTAATAACAGGTGAACAGTAACAACAGGTGAACAGTAACAACAGATTAACATTAACAGGTGAACAGTAATAACAGATTAACATTAACAGGTGAACAGTAATAACAGGTGAACAGTAATAACAGATTAACATTAACAGGTGAACAGTAGGAACAGATTAACATTAACAGGTGAACAGTAATAACAGATTAACATTAACAGGTGAACAGTAATAACAGATTAACATTAACAAGTGAACAGTAATAACAGATTAACATTAACAGGTGAACAGTAATAACAGGTGAACAGTAATAACAGATTAACATTAACAGGTGAACAGTAATAACAGGTGAACAGTAACAAAAGATTAACATTAACAGGTGAACAGTAATACAAGATTAACATTAACAGGTGAACAGTAATAACAGATTAACATTAACAGGTGAACAGTAATAACAGATTAACATTAACAGGTGAACAGTACTAACAGGTGAACATTAACAGGTGAACAGTAATAACAGATTAACATTAACAGGTGAACAGTAATAACAGATTAACATTAACAGGTGAACAGTAATAACAGATTAACATTAACAGGTGAACAGTAACAACAGGTAAACAGTAACAACAGGTGAACAGTAACAACAGGTGAACAGTAATAACAGATTAACATTAACAGGTGAACAGTAATAACAGATTAACATTAACAGGTGAACAGTAATAACAGGTGAACAGTAATAACAGGTGAACAGTAATAACAGTAATAACAGATTAACATTAACAGGTGAACAGTAACAACAGGTAAACAGTAACAACAGGTGAACAGTAATAACAGGTGAACAGTAATAACAGGTGAACAGTAATAACAGATTAACATTAACAGGTGAACAGTAATAACAGGTGAACAGTAATAACAGGTGAACAGTAATAACAGATTAACATTAACAGGTGAACAGTAATAACAGGTGAACAGTAATAACAGGTGAACAGTAATAACAGGTGAACAGTAATAACAGTAACAACAGATTAACATTAACAGGTGAACAGTAATAACAGATTAACATTAACAGGTGAACAGTAATAACAGGTGAACAGTAATAACAGGTGAACAGTAATAACAGATTAACATTAACAGGTGAACAGTAATAACAGATTAACATTAACAGGTGAACAGTAATAACAGGTGAACAGTAACAACAGATTAACATTAACAGGTGAACAGTAATAACAGATTAACATTAACAGGTGAACAGTAATAACAGGTGAACAGTAATAACAGATTAACATTAACAGGTGAACAGTAATAACAGGTGAACAGTAACAACAGATTAACATTAACAGGTGAACAGTAGTAACAGATTAACATTAACAGGTGAACAGTAATAACAGATTAACATTAACAGGTGAACAGTAATAACAGATTAACATTAACAAGTGAACAGTAATAACAGATTAACATTAACAGGTGAACAGTAATAACAGGTGAACAGTAATAACAGATTAACATTAACAGGTGAACAGTAATAACAGGTGAACAGTAACAAAAGATTAACATTAACAGGTGAACAGTAATACAAGATTAACATTAACAGGTGAACAGTAATAACAGATTAACATTAACAGGTGAACAGTAATAACAGATTAACATTAACAGGTGAACAGTACTAACAGGTGAACATTAACAGGTGAACAGTAATAACAGATTAACATTAACAGGTGAACAGTAATAACAGGTGAACAGTAACAAAAGATTAACATTAACAGGTGAACAGTAATACAAGATTAACATTAACAGGTGAACAGTAATAACAGATTAACATTAACAGGTGAACAGTAATAACAGATTAACATTAACAGGTGAACAGTACTAACAGGTGAACATTAACAGGTGAACAGTAATAACAGATTAACATTAACAGGTGAACAGTAACAACAGATTAACATTAACAGGTGAACAGTAATAACAGATTAACATTAACAGGTGAACAGTAACAACAGGTAAACAGTAACAACAGGTGAACAGTAACAACAGGTGAACAGTAATAACAGATTAACATTAACAGGTGAACAGTAATAACAGATTAACATTAACAGGTGAACAGTAATAACAGGTGAACAGTAATAACAGGTGAACAGTAATAACAGGTGAACAGTAATAACAGTAATAACAGATTAACATTAACAGGTGAACAGTAACAACAGGTAAACAGTAACAACAGGTGAACAGTAATAACAGGTGAACAGTAATAACAGGTGAACAGTAATAACAGATTAACATTAACAGGTGAACAGTAATAACAGGTGAACAGTAATAACAGGTGAACAGTAATAACAGATTAACATTAACAGGTGAACAGTAATAACAGGTGAACAGTAATAACAGGTGAACAGTAATAACAGGTGAACAGTAATAACAGGTGAACAGTAATAACAGTAACAACAGATTAACATTAACAGGTGAACAGTAATAACAGATTAACATTAACAGGTGAACAGTAATAACAGGTGAACAGTAATAACAGGTGAACAGTAATAACAGATTAACATTAACAGGTGAACAGTAATAACAGATTAACATTAACAGGTGAACAGTAATAACAGGTGAACAGTAACAACAGATTAACATTAACAGGTGAACAGTAATAACAGATTAACATTAACAGGTGAACAGTAATAACAGGTGAACAGTAATAACAGATTAACATTAACAGGTGAACAGTAATAACAGGTGAACAGTAACAACAGATTAACATTAACAGGTGAACAGTAGTAACAGATTAACATTAACAGGTGAACAGTAATAACAGATTAACATTAACAGGTGAACAGTAATAACAGATTAACATTAACAAGTGAACAGTAATAACAGATTAACATTAACAGGTGAACAGTAATAACAGGTGAACAGTAATAACAGATTAACATTAACAGGTGAACAGTAATAACAGGTGAACAGTAACAAAAGATTAACATTAACAGGTGAACAGTAATAAAAGATTAACATTAACAGGTGAACAGTAATAACAGATTAACATTAACAGGTGAACAGTAATAACAGATTAACATTAACAGGTGAACAGTACTAACAGATTAACATTAACAGGTGAACAGTAATAACAGGTGAACAGTAATAACAGATTAACATTAACAGGTGAACAGTAATAACAGATTAACATTAACAGGTGAACAGTAATAACAGATTAACATTAACAGGTGAACAGTAACAACAGGTAAACAGTAACAACAGGTGAACAGTAACAACAGGTGAACAGTAATAACAGATTAACATTAACAGGTGAACAGTAATAACAGGTGAACAGTAATAACAGGTGAACAGTAATAACAGTAATAACAGATTAACATTAACAGGTGAACAGTAACAACAGGTAAACAGTAACAACAGGTGAACAGTAATAACAGGTGAACAGTAATAACAGATTAACATTAACAGGTGAACAGTAATAACAGGTGAACAGTAATAACAGATTAACAGTAATAACAGGTGAACAGTAATAACAGGTGAACAGTAATAACAGGTGAACAGTAATAACAGATTAACAGGTGAACATTAACAGGTGAACAGTAAGAACAGGTGAACAGTAATAACAGATTAACATTAACAGGTGAACAGTAATAACAGGTGAACAGTAATAACAGATTAACATTAACAGGTGAACAGTAATAACAGGTGAACAGTAATAACAGGTGAACAGTAACAACAGGTGAACAGTAATAACAGGTGAACAGTAATAACAGGTGAACAGTAATAACAGGTGAACATTAACAGGTGAACAGTAATAACAGATTAACATTAACAGGTGAACAGTACTAACAGGTGAACATTAACAGGTGAACAGTAATAACAGGTGAACAGTAATAACAGATTAACATTAACAGGTGAACAGTAATAACAGGTGAACATTAACAGGTGAACATTAACAGGTGAACAGTAAAACAGGTGAACAGTAATAACAGATTAACATTAACAGGTGAACAGTAATAACAGATTAACATTAACAGGTGAACAGTAACAACAGGTAAACAGTAACAACAGGTGAACAGTAACAACAGGTGAACAGTAATAACAGATTAACATTAACAGGTGAACAGTAATAACAGGTGAACAGTAATAACAGGTGAACAGTAATAACAGATTAACATTAACAGGTGAACAGTAATAACAGGTGAACAGTAATAACAGGTGAACAGTAATAACAGTAATAACAGATTAACATTAACAGGTGAACAGTAACAACAGGTAAACAGTAACAACAGGTGAACAGTAATAACAGGTGAACAGTAATAACAGGTGAACAGTAATAACAGGTGAACAGTAATAACAGATTAACATTAACAGGTGAACAGTAATAACAGGTGAACAGTAATAACAGGTGAACAGTAATAACAGATTAACAGTAATAACAGGTGAACAGTAATAACAGGTGAACAGTAATAACAGGTGAACAGTAATAACAGTAATAACAGATTAACAGTAATAACAGATTAACAGTAATAACAGGTGAACAGTAATAACAGGTGAACAGTAATAACAGATTAACAGGTGAACATTAACAGGTGAACAGTAATAACAGGTGAACAGTAATAACAGATTAACATTAACAGGTGAACAGTAATAACAGATTAACATTAACAGGTGAACAGTAATAACAGGTGAACAGTAATAACAGATTAACATTAACAGGTGAACAGTAATAACAGGTGAACAGTAATAACAGATTAACATTAACAGGTGAACAGTAATAACAGGTGAACAGTAATAACAGATTAACATTAACAGGTGAACATTAATAACAGATTAACATTAACAGGTGAACATTAATAACAGGTGAACAGTAATAATAGATTAACATTAACAGGTGAACAGTAATAACAGATTAACATTAATAACAGGTGAACAGTAATAACAGATTAACATTAACAGGTGAACAGTAATAACAGGTGAACAGTAATAACAGGTGAACAGTAATAACAGATTAACAGTAATAACAGATTAACATTAACAGGTGAACAGTAATAACAGTTGAACAGTAATAACAGGTGAACAGTAATAACAGATTAACAGTAATAACAGGTGAACAGTAATAACAGGTGAACAGTAATCACAGGTGAACAGTAATAACAGATTAACATTAACAGGTGAACAGTAATAACAGATTAACATTAACAGGTGAACAGTAATAACAGATTAACATTAACAGGTGAACAGTAATAACAGGTGAACAGTAATAACAGATTAACATTAACAGGTGAACAGTAATAACAGGTGAACAGTAATAACAGATTAACATTAACAGGTGAACATTAATAACAGATTAACATTAACAGGTGAACATTAATAACAGGTGAACAGTAATAATAGATTAACATTAACAGGTGAACAGTAATAACAGATTAACATTAACAGGTGAACAGTAATAACAGGTGAACATTAACAGGTGAACAGTAATAACAGGTGAACAGTAATAACAGATTAACATTAACAGGTGAACAGTAATAATAGATTAACATTAACAGGCGAACAGTAATAACAGATTAACATTAACAGGTGAACAGTAATAACAGGTGAACAGTAATAACAGTAATAACAGATTAACATTAACAGGTGAACAGTAACAACAGGTAAACAGTAACAACAGGTGAACAGTAATAACAGGTGAACAGTAATAACAGGTGAACAGTAATAACAGATTAACATTAACAGGTGAACAGTAATAACAGGTGAACAGTAATAACAAGTGAACAGTAATAACAGGTGAACAGTAATAACAGGTGAACAGTAATAACAGATTAACAGGTGAACATTAACAGGTGAACAGTAAGAACAGGTGAACAGTAATAACAGATTAACATTAACAGGTGAACAGTAATAACAGGTGAACAGTAATAACAGATTAACATTAACAGGTGAACAGTAATAACAGGTGAACAGTAATAACAGGTGAACAGTAACAACAGGTGAACAGTAACAACAGGTGAACAGTAACAACAGGTGAACAGTAATAACAGGTGAACAGTAATAACAGGTGAACAGTAATAACAGGTGAACAGTAATAACAGATTAACATTAACAGGTGAACAGTACTAACAGGTGAACATTAACAGGTGAACAGTAATAACAGGTGAACAGTAATAACAGATTAACATTAACAGGTGAACAGTAATAACAGGTGAACATTAACAGGTGAACATTAACAGGTGAACAGTAAAACAGGTGAACAGTAATAACAGATTAACATTAACAGGTGAACAGTAATAACAGATTAACATTAACAGGTGAACAGTAACAACAGGTAAACAGTAACAACAGGTGAACAGTAACAACAGGTGAACAGTAATAACAGATTAACATTAACAGGTGAACAGTAATAACAGGTGAACAGTAATAACAGGTGAACAGTAATAACAGATTAACATTAACAGGTGAACAGTAATAACAGGTGAACAGTAATAACAGGTGAACAGTAATAACAGTAATAACAGATTAACATTAACAGGTGAACAGTAACAACAGGTAAACAGTAACAACAGGTGAACAGTAATAACAGGTGAACAGTAATAACAGGTGAACAGTAATAACAGATTAACATTAACAGGTGAACAGTAATAACAGGTGAACAGTAATAACAGGTGAACAGTAATAACAGATTAACAGTAATAACAGGTGAACAGTAATAACAGGTGAACAGTAATAACAGGTGAACAGTAATAACAGTAATAACAGATTAACAGTAATAACAGATTAACAGTAATAACAGGTGAACAGTAATAACAGGTGAACAGTAATAACAGATTAACAGGTGAACATTAACAGGTGAACAGTAATAACAGGTGAACAGTAATAACAGATTAACATTAACAGGTGAACAGTAATAACAGATTAACATTAACAGGTGAACAGTAATAACAGGTGAACAGTAATAACAGATTAACATTAACAGGTGAACAGTAATAACAGGTGAACAGTAACAACAGGTGAACAGTAATAACAGGTGAACAGTAATAACAGGTGAACAGTAATAACAGGTGAACATTAACAGGTGAACAGTAATACCAGATTAACATTAACAGGTGAACAGTAATAACAGATTAACATTAACAGGTGAACAGTAATAACAGGTGAACATTAACAGATTAACAGTAATGACAGATTAACAGTAATAACAGGTGAACAGTAATAACAGGTGAACAGTAATAACAGGTGAACAGTAATAACAGATTAACAGTAATAACAGGTGAACAGTAATAACAGGTGAACAGTAATAACAGGTGAACAGTAAGAACAGGTGAACAGTAATAACAGGTGAACAGTAATAACAGGTGAACAGTAATAACAGATTAACAGTAATAACAGATTAACATTAACAGTTGAACAGTAATAACAGTTGAACAGTAATAACAGGTGAACAGTAATAACAGGTGAACAGTAATAACAGGTGAACAGTAATAACAGGTGAACAGTAATAACAGATTAACATTAACAGGTGAACAGTAATAACAGATTAACATTAACAGGTGAACAGTAATAACAGATTAACATTAACAGGTGAACAGTAATAACAGGTGAACAGTAATAACAGATTAACATTAACAGGTGAACAGTAATAACAGGTGAACAGTAATAACAGATTAACATTAACAGGTGAACAGTAATAACAGGTGAACAGTAATAACAGATTAACATTAACAGGTGAACATTAATAACAGATTAACATTAACAGGTGAACATTAATAACAGGTGAACAGTAATAATAGATTAACATTAACAGGTGAACAGTAATAACAGATTAACATTAACAGGTGAACAGTAATAACAGGTGAACAGTAATAACAGGTGAACAGTAATAACAGATTAACAGTAATAACAGATTAACATTAACAGGTGAACAGTAATAACAGTTGAACAGTAATAACAGTTGAACAGTAATAACAGGTGAACAGTAATAACAGATGAACAGTAATAACAGGTGAACAGTAATCACAGGTGAACAGTAATAACAGATTAACATTAACAGGTGAACAGTAATAACAGATTAACATTAACAGGTGAACAGTAATAACAGATTAACATTAACAGGTGAACAGTAATAACAGGTGAACAGTAATAACAGATTAACATTAACAGGTGAACAGTAATAACAGGTGAACAGTAATAACAGATTAACATTAACAGGTGAACATTAATAACAGATTAACATTAACAGGTGAACAGTAATAACAGGTGAACATTAACAGGTGAACAGTAATAACAGGTGAACAGTAATAACAGATTAACATTAACAGGTGAACAGTAATAACAGGTGAACAGTAATAACAGATTAACATTAACAGGTGAACAGTAATAACAGATTAACATTAACAGGTGAACAGTAATAACAGGTGAACAGTAATAACAGATTAACATTAACAGGTGAACAGTAATAACAGGTGAACAGTAATAACAGATTAACATTAACAGGTGAACAGTAATAATAGATTAACATTAACAGGCGAACAGTAATAACAGATTAACATTAACAGGTGAACAATAATAACAGGTGAACAGTAATAACAGATTAACATTAACAGGTGAACAGTAATAACAGATTAACATTAACAGGTGAACAGTAATAACAGGTGAACATTAACAGGTGAACATTAATAACAGATTAACATTAACAGGTGAACATTAATAACAGGTGAACAGTAATAACAGATTAACATTAACAGGTGAACAGTAATAACAGATTAACATTAACAGGTGAACAGTATTAACAGATTAACATTAACAGGTGAACAGTAATAACAGATTAACATTAACAGGTGAACAGTAATAACAGGTGAACAGTAATAACAGATTAACATTAACAGGTGAACAGTAATAACAGGTGAACAGTAATAACAGATTAACATTAATAGGTGAACAGTAATAACAGGTGAACAGTAATAACAGGTGAACAGTAATAATAGATTAACATTAACAGGTGAACAGTAATAATAGATTAACATTAACAGGTGAACAGTAATAACAGGTGAACAGTAATAACAGGTGAACAGTAATAACAGATTAACATTAACAGGTGAACAGTAATAACAGGTGAACAGTAATAACAGATTAACATTAACAGGTGAACAGTAATAACAGATTAACATTAACAGGTGAACAGTAATAACAGATTAACATTAACAGGTGAACAGTAATAACAGGTGAACAGTAATAACAGATTAACATTAACAGGTGAACAGTAATAACAGGTGAACAGTAATAACAGATTAACATTAACAGGTGAACAATAATAACAGGTGAACAGTAATAACAGGTGAACAGTAATAACAGGTGAACAGTAATAACAGGTGAACAGTAATAACAGATTAACATTAACAGGTGAACAGTAATAACAGATTAACATTAACAGGTGAACAGTAATAACAGATTAACATTAACAGGTGAACAGTAATAACAGATTAACATTAACAGGTGAACAGTAATAACAGGTGAACAGTAATAACAGGTGAACAGTAATAACAGGTGAACAGTAATAACAGGTGAACAGTAATAACAGGTGAACAGTAATAACAGGTGAACATTAACAGGTGAACAGTAATAACAGATTAACATTAACAGGTGAACAGTAATAACAGATTAACATTAACAGGTGAACAGTAATAACAGATTAACATTAACAGGTGAACAGTAATAACAGGTGAACAGTAATAACAGATTAACATTAACAGGTGAACAGTAATAACAGGTGAACAGTAACAACAGGTGAACAGTAATAACAGATTAACAGGTGAACATTAACAGGTGAACAGTAATAACAGGTGAACAGTAATAACAGATTAACATTAACAGGTGAACAGTATTAACAGGTGAACAGTAATAACAGATTAACATTAACAGGTGAACAGTAATAACAGGTGAACAGTAACAACAGGTGAACAGTAATAACAGGTGAACAGTAATAACAGATTAACATTAACAGGTGAACAGTATTAACAGGTGAACATTAATAACAGATTAACATTAACAGGTGAACAGTAATAACAGGTGAACAGTACTGACAGTAATAACAGATTAACATTAATGTGTATATGTGTATTATGTGTATATATACAGTGTTGTAACGATGCGCGAATGGTTAAAGTACAAAAGGGAAAATAAATAAGCATAAATATGGGTTGTATTTACAATGGTGTTTGTTCTTCACTGGTTGACCTTTTCTTGTGGCAACAGGTCACTGGTATTTCACCCAGTAGATATGGGAGTTTATCAAAATCGGGTTTGTTTTCGAATTCAAATCAAATGTTATTTGTCACATACACATGGTTAGCAGATGTTAATGCGAGTGTAGCGAAATGCTTGTGCTTCTAGTTCCGACAATGCAGTAATAACCAACGAGTAATCTAACCTAACAATTTCACAACAACTACCTTATACACACAAGTGTAAAGGGATAAAGAATATGTACATAAAGATATATGAATGAGTGATGGTACAGAACGGCATAGGCAAGATGCAGTAGATGGTATAGAGTACAGTATATACATATGAGATGAGTACTGTAGGGTATGTAAACATAAAGTGGCATAGTTTAAAGTGGCTAGTGATACATGTATTACATAAACATGGCAAGATACAGTAGATGGTATAGAGTACAGTATATACATATGAGATGAGTATTGTAAGGTATGTAAACATATAAAGTGGCATTGTTTAAAGTGGCTAGTGATACATGTATTACATAAACATGGCAAGATACAGTAGATGGTATAGAGTACAGTATATACATATGAGATGTGTAATGTAGGGTATGTAAACATTATATTAAGTGGCATAGTTTAAAGTGGCTAGTGGTACATTTATTTCATCCAATTTTCCCATTATTAAAGTGGCTGGAGTTGAGTCAGTATGCTGGCAGCGGCCACTAAATGTTAGTGGTGGCTGTTTAACAGTCTGATGGCCTTGAGATAGAAGCTGTTTTTCAGTCTCTCGGTCCCTGCTTTGATGCACCTGTACAGACCTCGCCTTCTGGATGATAGCGGGGTGAACAGGTAGTGGCTCGGGTGGTTGTTGTCCTTGATGATCTTTATGGCCTTCCTGTGACATTGGGTGGTGTAGGTGTCCTGGAGGGCAGGTAGTTTGCCCCCGGTGATGCGTTGGGCAGACCTCACTACCCTCTGGAGAGCCTTGTGGTTGTGGGCGGAGCAGTTACCATACCAGGCGATGATACAGCCCGACAGGATGCTCTCGATTGTGCATCTGTAAAACATTGTGAGTGCTTTTGGTGACAAGCCGAATTTCTTTAGCCTCCTGAGGTTGAAGAGGCGCTGCTGCGCCTTCTTCACCACGCTGTCTGTGTGGGTGGACCAATTCAGTTTGTCCGTGATGTGTACGCCGAGGAACTTAAAACTTACTACCTTCTCCACTACTGTCCCGTCGATGTGGATAGGGGGGTGCTCCCTCTGCTGTTTCCTGAAGTCCTCGATCATCTCCTTTGTTTTATTGACGTTGAGTGTGAGATTATTTTCCTGACACCACACTCCGAGGGCCCTCTCCTCCTCCCTGTAGGCCGCCTCGTCGTTGTTGGTAATCAAGCCTACCACTGTTGTGTTGTCTGCAAACTTGATGATTGAGTTGGAGGCGTGCATGGGCACGCAGTCGTGGGTGAACAGGGAGTACAGGAGAGGGCTCAGAACGCACCCTTGTGGGGCCCCAGTGTTGAGGATCAGCGGGGAGGAGATGTTGTTTCCTACCTTCACCACCTGGGGGCGGCCCGTCAGGAAGTCCAGGACCAAGTTGCACAGGGCGGGGTCGAGACCCAGGGCCTCAAGCTTGATGACGAGTTTGGAGGGTACTATGGTGTTAAATGCTGAGCTGTAGTCGATGAACAGCATTCTCACATAGGTATTCCAGATGGGTTAGGGCAGTGTGCAGTGTGGTTGCGATTGCGTTGTCTGTGGACCTATTGGGCCGGTAAGCAAATTGGAGTGGGTCTAGGGCACATATGTCAGAGTCAAGGCCCGCGGGCCACATCCGGCCCGCGAGAAGGTTTTTTACGGCCCCTGGGATGATCTTGATTTATTATTAGAACCGGCCCGCAGACCGCAGCAAGCCGGCAGCCCGCAGATCTTTTACACGCACCAATACTACATTTCCCACAATGCAACGGTGACGCACCGAGCAGTAGGCTGCTTCATTTCAATATTTATTGGCACAGCAGTCGTCAGCATCACAGTAAAATTAACTTTCAGATACCCATCAAAAATGGCAAAACGGAAGGTGGACACTGAGAACCGGGGGTTTCAAACAAGGTGGGAGTCGGAGTATATGTTCACGGAGGTAGCTGGAAAACCTGTGTGTCTTCTGTGTGGAGAAAGTGTGGCGGTACTGAAAGAGTATAATCTGAGACGACATTATGAAACGAAACACGCGGACAAAAACAAGAATATGGACATGGAACAAAGGCTACAAAAGGCAGAGGAATTAAAACGAGGCCTCAAATCTCGACAGGCTCTGTTCAAAAAAGCCAAATCACAAGGCCAGGCTGCTGTCAAGGCCAGTTTTATTTTGGCAGAAGAGATCGCTAAATCAGCCCGGCCATTTACGGAGGGGGATTTCATCAAAAACTGCATGATTAAAGTTTGTGACGAAGTTTGCCCAGAAAAAAGGCAACTCTTTTTAAATGTGAGTCTGAGCAGAAACACCATTGCCGAGAGAGTAGACCAGTTGTCCATCAATCTAAAAGAGCAGCTTGTGAAAAAGGGAAAAGATTTCATTGCATATTCCTTGGCTGTGGATGAGAGCACCGACATTTCTGACATTGCCCAGTTGTCAATTTTCATCCGCGGAGTGGACTCCAGCCTAAGCGTGACAGAGGAGTTTTTGGCTTTACGTCCTATGCATGGCACAACTACGGGGCATGATTTGTATGAAGAGGTGTCAAGATGTGTAAATGAGATGGAGCTGCCTTGGGAAAAACTCGTGGGTTTGACAACCGACGGAGCACCTGCGATGTGTGGACACAGGAGCGGACTGGTGGCGAAGATACGGGAAAAGATGCAAGAGGAAAACGCGACAGGTGAGCTGACAGCTTATCATTGTATCATACACCAGGAAGCGTTGTGCGGTAAAGCCTTGAAAATGGAGCATGTAATGAGCATCATCACGCGCACAGTTAACTTTATCAGAGCCAAAGGTTTGAATCACCGCCAGTTCAAGGCATTTCTGACGGAGTTAGAAACGGAGCATGGTGATTTGCCTTATCACACAGAGGTGCGATGGCTAAGCCAGGGAAAGGTGCTTCAAAGATGTTTCGAGCTTCGTGAGGAGATTTGTCTGTTGTTGGACAGCAAAGGGAAAGACACAACACAACTCCGAGACGAAATGTTTCTGTGTGAAATGGCTTTTCTGTGTGACATTACGAGTCATCTGAATGCAATGAACTTGCAGCTGCAGGGTCGGGATCATGTCATCTCTGATATGTACAGTACAGTGAAGGCATTTAAAACCAAACTGACTCTGTGGGAGACGCAGATGCGGAAAGAAAATTTGAGCCACTTTCCCAGCTGCCAGACCATGAAAGAGAAGCTCTCTACCAGTGCGTTCCCGAGCGCACAGTTGGCTGATAAAATAGGTATGCTTGCCGCTGACTTTCGACGCCGATTTGCTGACTTTGAAGCACAAAAAAGCAGGTTGGAACTGCTCGGTAACCCATTTGCTGTTGACGTGGAAAGCTCACCACCAAACCTCCAAATGGAGTTGATTGACCTCCAATGCAATGATGCACTGAGGGCAAAATATGCGGCAGTGGGTGCTGCGGAGTTCGCCCGTTTCCTCTCCGACACAATGCCCCAGCTGCGCATCCAGGCTGCTCAAACGTTGTCTATGTTTGGCAGCACATACCTGTGTGAACAACTGTTTTCTTTGATGAACCTGAACAAAACATCACACAGAAGTCGACTTACTGCTGAACACCTCCACTCAATTCTGAGGATTTCCTCAGCTCAGAGCCTTACCCCGAACATTGATGAACTTGTGGAAAAGATGGGACACCACCAAGTATCACCCTCAACCTCAAACAAGTGAACATTACTGTGCAATCACATATTTAGAGTTTTTACTCAGTTCAAGTTTAAAAGTTAAAGTTTAATATTTGTTTTCACTGCATGTTACTTCTCCTTAAACAAAGTGTTGTTTTTGATTAATAGATTTTTGCACTTTATTTTATTGTATTTCAATCCAATTATATTTTAAAAATATTTCAGTTGAGTGGATGATAGAAAATTGCTATTATTGTTTTTTTCTTTGAAGTAAATTTAGCCCACTTTTGCTAAAATAGAAAATATAGGCTACTGATGGTGCCTTGAATACCGGTTTCTTTCATTTAATGTTCATGTTATGGGGATTTTTATATAAAGGAAATTTGTCTTTTGTGTCTGTTGAAAATTAAAGATTACTGACAGAGCCATAAGAAAATATTGCTTTATTTATCTGATCATATTGGAATATATTTGTTAGGTTTTCAGTAGGTTCAATTAGGTTCACTAGACTATATGCGTCATTTAAAATTTTTTCAATGAACATTCGAACAGTCCGGCCCTCGGCTTGTAGCTAAATTTTTTATTTGGCCCTCCGTCCATTTGACTTTGACACCCCTGGTCTAGGGTGTCGGTAGGGTGGAGGTGGTATGGTCCTTGACTAGTCTCTCAAAGCACTTCATGATGACGGAAGTGAGTGCTACGGGGCGGTAGTCGTTTAGCTCAGTTACCTTAGCTTTCTTGGGAACAGGAACAATGGTGGCCCTCTTGAAGCATGTGGGAACAGCAGACTGGGATAAGGATTGATTGAATATGTCCGTAAACACACCAGTCAGCTGGTCTGCGCATGCTCTGAGGACGCGGCTGGGAATGCCGTCTGGGCCTGCAGCCTTGCGAGGGTTAACACGTTTAAATGTTTTACTCACGTCGGCTGCAGTGAAGGAGAGTCCGCAGGTTTTGGTAGTGGGCCGTGTCAGTGGCACTGTATTGTCCTCAAAGCGAGCAAAGAAGTTGTTTAGTCTGTCTGGGAGCAAGACATCCTCGTTCTCGACGGGGCTGGTTTTCTTTTTGTAATCCGTGATTGGCAGTAGACCCTGCCACATACCTCTTGTGTCTGAGCCGTTGAATTGCGACTCTACTTTGTCTCTATACTGACGCTTAGCTTGTTTCCGGAGGGAATAGCTACACGGTTTCTGGTTTGGGAATGTTTTAATATTTGCTGTGAGTACAACATCGCCGATGCACTTACTAATAAACTCGAATTCTTTGTGTATCCGTGTAATCTGATGGAAATATGTGTCTCTAATATGGGCATACATTTGGCAGGAGGTTAGGAAGTGCAGCTCAGTTTCCACCTCATTTTGTGGGCAGTGTGCACATAGCCTGTCTTCTCTTGAGAGCCATGTCTGCCTACGACGGCCTTTCTCAATAGCAAGGCTATGCTCACTGAGTCTGTACATAGTCAAAGCTTTCCTTAAGTTTGGGTCAGTCACAGTGGTCAGGTATTCTGACACTGTGTACTCTCTGTTTAGGGCCAGTCAGATTGGTCAGGTATTCTGACACTGTGTACTCTCTGTTTAGGGCCAGTCAGATTGGTCAGGTATTCTGACACTGTATACTCTCTGTTTAGGGCCAAAAAGAATTCTAGTTTGCCAGGTTTTTTTGTTAGTTCTTTCCAATGTGTCAAGTAATTATCTTTTTGTTTTCTCATGCTTTGATTGGGTCTAATTGTGTTGCTGTCCTGTGGCTCTGTGGGGTCTGTTTGTGAACAGAGCCCTTTCGATCTCTCCCTCTCTCTCTCTACAGTTATAAGACTTCATGACAGGTCATAAATACCTGGTAGAAATGCAGTATTGAGAGAGTCTACAACAACCTTTTGTTTAAAACTCCCCAAAATGGAAGAACTAAACTACACTGCTCAAAAAAATAAAGGGAACACTTAAACAACACAATGTAACTCCAAGTCAATCACACTTCTGTGAAATTAAATTGTCCACTTAGGAAGCAACACTGATTGACAATAAATTTCACATGTTGTTGTGCAAATGGAATAGACAAAAGGTGGAAATTATAGGCAATTAGCAAGACACCCCCAATAAAGGAGTGATTCTGCAGGTGGTGACAACAGACCACTTCTCAGTTCCTATGCTTCCTGGCTGATGTTTTGGTCACTTTTGAATGCTGGCGGTGCTCTCACTCTAGTGGTAGCATGAGACGGAGTCTACAACCCACACAAGTGGCTCAGGTAGTGCAGTTCATCCAGGATGGCACATCAATGAGAACTGTGGCAAAAAGGTTTGCTGTGTCTGTCAGCGTAGTGTCCAGAGCATGCAGGCGCTACCAGGAGACAGGCCAGTACATCAGGAGACGTGGAGGAGGCCGTAGGAGGGCAACAACCCAGCAGCAGGACCGGTACCTCCGCCTTAGTACAAGGAGGTGCACTGCCAGAGCCCTGCAAAATGACCTTCAGCAGGCCACAAATGTGCATGTGATGGTCTCGTGATCTCATGATGGTCTCGTGATCTCATGATGGTCTCGTGATCTCATGATGGTCTCGTGATCTCATGATGGTCTGGTGATCTCATGATGGTCTCGTGATCTCATGATGGTCTCGTGATCTCATGATGGTCTCGTGATCTCATGATGGTCTCGTGATCTCATGATGGACATCTTTTAAAGTATACATTCCCCAGGTGTCAGGTTGACATCTAAATATTGTGAAACATGAAATTATTTGTGAAAAGTAGTAATACCTGTTTCCTCCAGCATCTTCACAAGGTCCTTTGCTGTTGTTCTGGGATTGATTTTCACTTTTCGCACCAAAGTATATTCATCTCTAGGAGACAGAACGTGTCTCCTTCCTGAGCGGTATGACGGCTGCGTGGTCCCATGGTGTTTAAACTTGTGTACTATTATTTGTACAGATGAACATGGTACCTTCAGGTGTTTGGAAATTGCTCCCAAGGCTGAACCAGACTTGTGGAGGTCTACAATATTTTTCTGAGGTTGTGGCTGATTTCTTTTGATTTTCCCATGATCTCAAGCAAAGACGCACTGAGTTTGAAGGTAGGCCTTGAAATACATCCACAGGTACACCTCCAATTGACTCAAATTATGTCAATTAGCCTATCAGAAGCATGTAACGCCATGACATAATTTTCTGGAATTTTCCAAGCTGTTTAGGCAGTCAACTTAGTGTATGTAAACTTCTGACCCACTGGAAATGAAACAGTGAGTTATAAGTGAAATAATCTGTCTGTAAACAATTGTTGGAAAAATGACTTGTGTCATGCACAAAGTAGATGTCCTAACCGACTTGCCAAAACTATAGATCTACTACTACTAGATCTTCCCTATAATTTTTGTAACCAATATCTACTGTTCCTTTGTGATTCATTTCTGTGATTATTTAGTTAGTAAATAAATAATTAAGCCTATTTCTATATTGTATAATGGAAACTAGGGTTCGTGCAGGTAACCAAGAATTTTACGAGAACTGATGAGGCAATTAATAATTCATTAATAAAAGACTAATTGATCAGATATTAAAATATCACTCCTCAGTAAAAGGCACAGGACAGCCTGCTTAGTTTGCCAAAAGGCACAGGACAGCCTCCTTAGTTTGCCAAAAGGCACAGGACAGCCTGCTTAGTTTGCCAAAAGGCACAGGACAGCCTGCTTAGTTTGCCAAAAGGCACAGGACAGCCTGCTTAGTTTGCCAAAAGGCACAGGACAGCCTGCTTAGTTTGCCAAAAGGCACAGGACAGCCTGCTTAGTTTGCCAAAAGGCACAGGACAGCCTGCTTAGTTTGCCAAAAGGCACAGGACAGCCTGCTTAGTTTGCCAAAAGGCACAGGACAGCCTGCTTAGTTTGCCAAAAGGCACAGGACAGCCTGCTTAGTTTTCCAAAAGGCACAGGACAGCCTGCTTAGTTTGCCAAAAGGCACAGGACAGCCTGCTTAGTTTGCCAAAAGGCACAGGACAGCCTGCTTAGTTTGCCAAAAGGCACAGGACAGCCTGCTTAGTTTGCCAAAAGGCACAGGACAGCCTGCTTAGTTTGCCAAAAGGCACCCAAAGGACTCTCAGACCATGGGAAACAAGATTCTCTGGTCTGATGAAACCAAGATTGAACTCTTTGGCCTGAATGCCAAGCGTCATATCTGGAGGAAACCTGGCACCATCCCTACGGTGAAGCATGGTGGTGGCAACATCATTCTGTGGGGATGTTTTTCAGCGGCAGGAACTGGGAGACTAATCAGGATCGAGGGAAAGATGAACAGAGCAAAGTACAGAGAGATCCTTGATGAAAACCTGCTCCAGAGCTCTCAGGACCTCAGACTGGGGCGAAGGTTCACTTTCCAACAGGACAACAACCCTAAGCACACAGCCAAGACAACACAGGAGTGGCTTCAGGACAAGTCTCTGAATGTCCTTGAGTGGCCCAGCCAGAGCCCAGACTTGAACCCGATCGAACATCTCTGGAGAGACCTGAAAATAGCTGTGCAGCGACGCTCCCCATCCAACCTGACAGAGCTAGAGAGGATCTGCAGTGAAGAATGGGAGAAACTCCCCAAATACAGGAGTGCCAAGCTTGTAGCATCATACCCAAGAAGACTCCAGGCTGTAATCGCTGCCAAAGGTGCTTCAACAAAGTACTGAGTAAATGGTCTGAATACTTATGTAAATGTGATATTTCAGTTGATTATTTCTAAAAACCTGTTTCTCCTTTGTCATTATGGGGTATTGTGTGTAGATTGATAAGGGAAAAAAACTATTTCCCTCTCCTCCCCTGGCCCTCTCCCCCACTTGCCCTCCCCTCCCCTTGCCCTCTCCCCCTCCTCCCCTTGCCCTCTCCTCCCCTCCCCTTGCCCTCTCCCCCCCTCCCCTGGCCCTCTCCCCCTCCTCCCCTGGCCCTCTCCCCCTCCTCCCCTTGCCTCCTCCCCTGGCCCTCTCCCCCTCCTCCCCTGGCCCTCTCCCCCTCCTCCCCTTGCCCTCTTCCTCCCCTCCCCTTGCCCTCTTCCTCCCCTCCCCTTGCCCTCTCCCCCTCCTCCCCTTGCCCTCTCCTCCCCTCCCCTGGCCCTCTCCCCCTCCTCCCCTTGCCTCCTCCCCTGGCCCTCTCCCCCTCCTCCCCTGGCCCTCTCCCCCTCCTCCCCTTGCCCTCTCCCCCTCCTCCCCTTGCCCTCTCCTCCCCTCCCCTGGCCCTCTCCCCCTCCTCCCATTGCCTCCTCCCCTGGCCCTCTCCCCCTCCTCCCCTGGCCCTCTCCCCCTCCTCCCCTCCTCCCCTGGCCCTCTCCCCCTCTTCCCCTTGCCCTCTCCCCCTCCTCCCCTGGCCCTCTCCCCCCCTCCCATGGCCCTCTCCTCCCCTTGCCCTCTCCCCCCCTCCCATGGCCCTCTCCTCCCCTCCCCTTGCCCTCTCCCCCCCTCCCATGGCCCTCTCCCCCCCTCCCATGGCCCTCTCCTCCCCTCCCCTTGCCCTCTCCCCCTCCTCCCATGGCCCTCTCCTCCCCTCCCCTGGCCCTCTCCTCCCCTCCCCTGGCCCTCTCCCCCTCCTCCCCTTGCCCTCTCCCCCTCCTCCCCTTGCCCTCTCCCCCTCCTCCCCTTGCCCTCTCCTCCCCTCCCCTGGCCCTCTCCTCCCCTCCCCTGGCCCTCTCCTCCCCTCCCCTGGCCCTCTCCCCCTCCTCCCCTTGCCCTCTCCCCCTCCTCCCCTTGCCCTCTCCCCCTCCTCCCCTTGCCCCCTCCTCCTCCCCTTGCCCTCTCCTCCCCTCCCCTGGCCCTCTCCTCCCCTCCCCTTGCCCTCTCCTCCCCTCCCCTTGCCCTCTCCTCCCCTCCCCTTGCCCTCTCCCTCTCCTCCCCTCCCCTTGCCCTCTCCTCCCCTCCCCTTGCCCTCTACCCCCCTCCCATGGCAATCTCCTCCCCTCCCATGGCCCTCTCCCCCCCTCCCATGGCCCTCTCCTCCCCTCCCCTGGCCCTCTCCTCCCCTCCTCCCCTGGCCCTCTCCCCCCTTCTCTCTCACATCTCTCCATAGGGAGAACATTTTGGAAACTCTGCACTACAGTACATATCCACAGAGTCCAGTGAAGTAAGCAACGTAATGTGTTCAAAAGGGAATTGGTCCAACATGGCCTGCACTGCACTGTTATTTTCTGGGAATGAAACGTGAGGCGTTACATGTGAATGACTCAATCAGTTTATATAACATTGAGAGAGACAGGCCTCAACTGTGTCATCCACAGTTAGTGTTCAATAAAACAAACCATCAAATCTCAGTATAAAACCCAACCACACAAAAAAGTATAAAAACACCTCAAATAAAAATCTGTATAAAGTCAAAAAATGCATAATAATTGGCACTTTAAATTCAGAACCGAAACTATTTTTGCTCCAATCAATAAGTCTGAAGTCCAAAACAAGTCAACATTAACCCTCCCATTCACCTTTAGGCATTTCAACACTGCCTCCTAGTGGTGAAACTATGGTATGTGTCCCAAATATTCCCTATATAATGCATTACTATTTACCAGAGCTCAATGGGCCCTTGTCAAATGTAGTGCACTATATAGGGAATAGGGTGCCATTTGAGAAGCAGATGTCTGTGGTCATCAGGATAACAGCAGAACTTTCTGTAGTCCTTATTGGGTTCTGGTCATCAGGATAACAGGATAACCTTCTGCAGTCCATATTGGGTTCTGGTCATCAGGATAACCTTCTGTAGTCCATATTGGGTTCTGGTCATCAGGATAACAGCTGAACCTTCTGCAGTCCATATTGGGTTCTGGTCATCAGGATAACCTTCTGCAGTCCATATTGGGTTCTGGTCATCAGGATAACCTTCTGCAGTCCGTATTGGGTTCTGGTCATCAGGATAACAGCTGAACCTTCTGTAGTCCATATTGGGTTCTGGTCATCAGGATAACCTTCTGCAGTCCATATTGGGTTCTGGTCATCAGGATAACCTTCTGCAGTCCATATTGGGTTCTGGTCATCAGGATAACAGCTGAACCTTCTGTAGTCCATATTGGGTTCTGGTCATCAGGATAACCTTCTGCAGTCCATATTGGGTTCTGGTCATCAGGATAACAGGATAACCTTCTGCAGTCCATATTGGGTTCTGATCATCAGGATAACCTTCTGTAGTCCATATTGGGTTCTGGTCATCAGCTGAACCTTCTGCAGTCCATATTGGGTTCTGGTCATCAGGATAACCTTCTGCAGTCCATATTGGGTTCTGGTCATCAGGATAACAGCTGAACCTTCTGTAGTCCATATTGGGTTCTGGTCATCAGGATAACAGCTGAACCTTCTGTAGTCCATATTGGGTTCTGGTCATCAGGATAACAGCTGAACCTTCTGCAGTGCGTATTGGGTTCTGGTCATCAGGATAACCTTCTGTAGTCCTTATTGGGTTCTGGTCATCAGGATAACAGCTGAACCTTCTGCAGTCCATATTGGGTTCTGGTCATCAGGATAACAGCTGAACCTTCTGTAGTCCATATTGGGTTCTGGTCATCAGGATAACCTTCTGCAGTCCATATTGGGTTCTGGTCATCAGGATAACCTTCTGCAGTCCATATTGGGTTCTGGTCATCAGCAGAACCTTCTGTAGTCCTTATTGGGTTCTGGTCATCAGGATAACAGCTGAACCTTCTGTAGTCCTTATTGGGTTCTGGTCATCAGGATAACAGGATAACCTTCTGTAGTCCGTATTGGGTTCTGGTCATCAGGATAACCTTCTGCAGTCCATATTGGGTTCTGGTCATCAGGATAACAGCTGAACCTTCTGCAGTCCATATTGGGTTCTGGTCATCAGGATAACCTTCTGCAGTCCGTATTGGGTTCTGGTCATCAGGATAACAGCTGAACCTTCTGCAGTCCATATTGGGTTCTGGTCATCAGCTGAACCTTCTGCAGTCCATATTGGGTTCTGGTCATCAGGATAACAGCTGAACCTTCTGCAGTCCATATTGGGTTCTGGTCATCAGGATAACCTTCTGCAGTCCGTATTGGGTTCTGGTCATCAGGATAACAGCTGAACCTTCTGCAGTCCGTATTGGGTTCTGGTCATCAGGATAACCTTCTGCAGTCCATATTGGGTTCTGGTCATCAGGATAACCTTCTGCAGTCCGTATTGGGTTCTGGTCATCAGGATAACAGCTGAACCTTCTGCAGTCCATATTGGGTTCTGGTCATCAGGATAACCTTCTGCAGTCCGTATTGGGTTCTGGTCATCAGGATAACCTTCTGCAGTCCATATTGGGTTCTGGTCATCAGGATAACAGGATAACCTTCTGCAGTCCATATTGGGTTCTGGTCATCAGGATAACAGCTGAACCTTCTGTAGTCCGTATTGGGTTCTGGTCATCAGGATAACAGCTGAACCTTCTGCAGTCCGTATTGGGTTCTGGTCATCAGGATAACAGCTGAACCTTCTGCAGTCCATATTGGGTTCTGGTCATCAGGATAACCTTCTGCAGTCCGTATTGGGTTCTGGTCATCAGGATAACAGCTGAACCTTCTGTAGTCCATATTGGGTTCTGATCATCAGGATAACAGCTGAACCTTCTGTAGTCCATATTGGGTTCTGGTCATCAGGATAACCTTCTGCAGTCCATATTGGGTTCTGGTCATCAGGATAACCTTCTGCAGTCCATATTGGGTTCTGGTCATCAGGATAACCTTCTGCAGTCCATATTGGGTTCTGGTCATCAGGATAACCTTCTGCAGTCCATATTGGGTTCTGGTCATCAGGATAACCTTCTGCAGTCCATATTGGGTTCTGGTCATCAGCTGAACCTTCTGCAGTCCATATTGGGTTCTGGTCATCAGCTGAACCTTCTGCAGTCCATATTGGGTTCTGGTCATCAGGATAACAGCTGAACCTTCTGCAGTCCATATTGGGTTCTGGTCATCAGGATAACCTTCTGCAGTCCATATTGGGTTCTGGTCATCAGGATAACAGCTGAACCTTCTGCAGTCCGTATTGGGTTCTGGTCATCAGGATAACAGCTGAACCTTCTGCAGTCCATATTGGGTTCTGGTCATCAGGATAACCTTCTGTAGTCCATATTGGGTTCTGGTCATCAGGATAACCTTCTGCAGTCCATATTGGGTTCTGGTCATCAGGATAACCTTCTGTAGTCCATATTGGGTTCTGGTCATCAGGATAACCTTCTGCAGTCCATATTGGGTTCTGGTCATCAGGATAACCTTCTGCAGTCCATATTGGGTTCTGGTCATCAGGATAACAGGATAACCTTCTGCAGTCCATATTGGGTTCTGGTCATCAGGATAACCTTCTGCAGTCCATATTGGGTTCTGGTCATCAGCTGAACCTTCTGCAGTCCATATTGGGTTCTGGTCATCAGGATAACAGGATAACCTTCTGCAGTCCGTATTGGGTTCTGGTCATCAGGATAACAGCTGAACCTTCTGCAGTCCATATTGGGTTCTGGTCATCAGGATAACAGCTGAACCTTCTGTAGTCCATATTGGGTTCTGGTCATCAGGATAACAGCTGAACCTTCTGTAGTCCTTATTGGGTTCTGGTCATCAGGATAACAGCTGAACCTTCTGTAGTCCATATTGGGTTCTGGTCATCAGGATAACCTTCTGCAGTCCATATTGGGTTCTGGTCATCAGGATAACAGCTGAACCTTCTGTAGTCCATATTGGGTTCTGGTCATCAGGATAACCTTCTGCAGTCCATATTGGGTTCTGGTCATCAGGATAACCTTCTGCAGTCCATATCGGGTTCTGGTCATCAGGATAACCTTCTGCAGTCCATATTGGGTTCTGGTCATCAGCAGAACCTTCTGTAGTCCGTATTGGGTTCTGGTCATCAGGATAACCTTCTGCAGTCCATATTGGGTTCTGGTCATCAGGATAACCTTCTGCAGTCCGTATTGGGTTCTGGTCATCAGGATAACAGCTGAACCTTCTGCAGTCCATATTGGGTTCTGGTCATCAGGATAACCTTCTGCAGTCCATATTGGGTTCTGGTCATCAGCTGAACCTTCTGCAGTCCGTATTGGGTTCTGGTCATCAGGATAACAGCTGAACCTTCTGCAGTCCTTATTGGGTTCTGGTCATCAGGATAACAGCTGAACCTTCTGCAGTCCATATTGGGTTCTGGTCATCAGGATAACCTTCTGCAGTCCATATTGGGTTCTGGTCATCAGCTGAACCTTCTGCAGTCCGTATTGGGTTCTGGTCATCAGGATAACAGCTGAACCTTCTGCAGTCCTTATTGGGTTCTGGTCATCAGGATAACAGCTGAACCTTCTGCAGTCCGTATTGGGTTCTGGTCATCAGGATAACAGCTGAACCTTCTGTAGTCCATATTGGGTTCTGGTCATCAGGATAACAGCTGAACCTTCTGCAGTCCGTATTGGGTTCTGGTCATCAGGATAACAGCTGAACCTTCTGTAGTCCATATTGGGTTCTGGTCATCAGGATAACAGCTGAACCTTCTGTAGTCCGTATTGGGTTCTGGTCATCAGGATAACAGCTGAACCTTCTGCAGTCCATATTGGGTTCTGGTCATCAGGATAACAGCTGAACCTTCTGCAGTCCATATTGGGTTCTGGTCATCAGGATAACCTTCTGTAGTCCATATTGGGTTCTGGTCATCAGGATAACCTTCTGCAGTCCATATTGGGTTCTGGTCATCAGGATAACCTTCTGCAGTCCATATTGGGTTCTGGTCATCAGGATAACCTTCTGCAGTCCATATTGGGTTCTGGTCATCAGGATAACCTTCTGTAGTCCATATTGGGTTCTGGTCATCAGGATAACCTTCTGCAGTCCATATTGGGTTCTGGTCATCAGGATAACAGCTGAACCTTCTGCAGTCCATATTGGGTTCTGGTCATCAGGATAACCTTCTGCAGTCCATATTGGGTTCTGGTCATCAGGATAACAGCTGAACCTTCTGCAGTCCATATTGGGTTCTGGTCATCAGGATAACAGCTGAACCTTCTGCAGTCCATATTGGGTTCTGGTCATCAGGATAACCTTCTGCAGTCCATATTGGGTTCTGGTCATCAGGATAACCTTCTGCAGTCCATATTGGGTTCTGGTCATCAGGATAACAGCTGAACCTTCTGCAGTCCATATTGGGTTCTGGTCATCAGGATAACAGCTGAACCTTCTGCAGTCCGTATTGGGTTCTGGTCATCAGGATAACAGCTGAACCTTCTGTAGTCCTTATTGGGTTCTGGTCATCAGGATAACAGCTGAACCTTCTGTAGTCCATATTGGGTTCTGGTCATCAGGATAACCTTCTGTAGTCCATATTGGGTTCTGGTCATCAGCAGAACCTTCTGTAGTCCATATTGGGTTCTGGTCATCAGGATAACCTTCTGCAGTCCATATTGGGTTCTGGTCATCAGCTGAACCTTCTGCAGTCCATATTGGGTTCTGGTCATCAGGATAACAGCTGAACCTTCTGCAGTCCATATTGGGTTCTGGTCATCAGGATAACAGCTGAACCTTCTGCAGTCCATATTGGGTTCTGGTCATCAGGATAACAGCTGAACCTTCTGCAGTCCATATTGGGTTCTGGTCATCAGGATAACCTTCTGCAGTCCATATTGGGTTCTGGTCATCAGGATAACCTTCTGTAGTCCATATTGGGTTCTGGTCATCAGCTGAACCTTCTGCAGTCCATATTGGGTTCTGGTCATCAGGATAACCTTCTGCAGTCCATATTGGGTTCTGGTCATCAGGATAACAGCTGAACCTTCTGTAGTCCATATTGGGTTCTGGTCATCAGGATAACAGCTGAACCTTCTGTAGTCCGTATCGGGTTCTGGTCATCAGCAGAACCTTCTGTAGTCCTTATTGGGTTCTGGTCATCAGGATAACAGGATAACCTTCTGCAGTCCGTATTGGGTTCTGGTCATCAGCTGAACCTTCTGTAGTCCGTATTGGGTTCTGGTCATCAGCTGAACCTTCTGTAGTCCATATTGGGTTCTGATCATCAGGATAACCTTCTGCAGTCCATATTGGGTTCTGGTCATCAGCTGAACCTTCTGCAGTCCATATTGGGTTCTGGTCATCAGGATAACAGCTGAACCTTCTGCAGTCCATATTGGGTTCTGGTCATCAGGATAACCTTCTGCAGTCCATATTGGGTTCTGGTCATCAGGATAACAGCTGAACCTTCTGCAGTCCATATTGGGTTCTGGTCATCAGGATAACCTTCTGCAGTCCATATTGGGTTCTGGTCATCAGGATAACCTTCTGCAGTCCATATTGGGTTCTGATCATCAGCTGAACCTTCTGTAGTCCATATTGGGTTCTGATCATCAGGATAACCTTCTGCAGTCCATATTGGGTTCTGGTCATCAGGATAACAGCTGAACCTTCTGCAGTCCATATTGGGTTCTGGTCATCAGGATAACCTTCTGTAGTCCATATTGGGTTCTGGTCATCAGCAGAACCTTCTGCAGTCCATATCGGGTTCTGGTCATCAGGATAACAGCTGAACCTTCTGCAGTCCGTATTGGGTTCTGGTCATCAGGATAACCTTCTGCAGTCCATATCGGGTTCTGGTCATCAGGATAACAGCTGAACCTTCTGCAGTCCATATTGGGTTCTGGTCATCAGCTGAACCTTCTGTAGTCCGTATTGGGTTCTGGTCATCAGCTGAACCTTCTGTAGTCCATATTGGGTTCTGATCATCAGGATAACCTTCTGCAGTCCATATTGGGTTCTGGTCATCAGCAGAACCTTCTGTAGTCCTTATTGGGTTCTGGTCATCAGGATAACAGGATAACCTTCTGCAGTCCGTATTGGGTTCTGGTCATCAGGATAACCTTCTGCAGTCCATATTGGGTTCTGGTCATCAGGATAACCTTCTGCAGTCCGTATTGGGTTCTGGTCATCAGGATAACAGCTGAACCTTCTGCAGTCCATATTGGGTTCTGGTCATCAGGATAACAGCTGAACCTTCTGCAGTCCATATTGGGTTCTGGTCATCAGGATAACAGCTGAACCTTCTGCAGTCCATATTGGGTTCTGGTCATCAGGATAACCTTCTGCAGTCCATATTGGGTTCTGGTCATCAGGATAACCTTCTGTAGTCCATATTGGGTTCTGGTCATCAGGATAACCTTCTGCAGTCCATATTGGGTTCTGGTCATCAGGATAACCTTCTGTAGTCCATATTGGGTTCTGGTCATCAGGATAACCTTCTGCAGTCCATATTGGGTTCTGGTCATCAGGATAACCTTCTGTAGTCCATATTGGGTTCTGGTCATCAGGATAACAGCTGAACCTTCTGTAGTCCATATTGGGTTCTGGTCATCAGGATAACCTTCTGCAGTCCATATTGGGTTCTGGTCATCAGGATAACAGCTGAACCTTCTGTAGTCCATATTGGGTTCTGGTCATCAGGATAACCTTCTGCAGTCCATATTGGGTTCTGGTCATCAGGATAACAGCTGAACCTTCTGTAGTCCGTATTGGGTTCTGGTCATCAGGATAACAGCTGAACCTTCTGCAGTCCATATTGGGTTCTGGTCATCAGCAGAACCTTCAGCAGTCCATATTGGGTTCTGGTCATCAGCAGAACCTTCAGCAGTCCATATTGGGTTCTGGTCATCAGCAGAACCTTCTGCAGTCCATATTGGGTTCTGGTCATCAGGATAACAGCTGAACCTTCTGCAGTCCATATTGGGTTCTGGTCATCAGGATAACCTTCTGCAGTCCATATTGGGTTCTGGTCATCAGGATAACCTTCTGCAGTCCATATTGGGTTCTGGTCATCAGGATAACAGCTGAACCTTCTGCAGTCCATATTGGGTTCTGGTCATCAGGATAACCTTCTGCAGTCCATATTGGGTTCTGGTCATCAGGATAACAGCTGAACCTTCTGCAGTCCATATTGGGTTCTGGTCATCAGGATAACCTTCTGCAGTCCATATTGGGTTCTGGTCATCAGCAGAACCTTCTGCAGTCCATATTGGGTTCTGGTCATCAGGATAACAGCTGAACCTTCTGCAGTCCATATTGGGTTCTGGTCATCAGGATAACCTTCTGCAGTCCATATTGGGTTCTGGTCATCAGCAGAACCTTCTGCAGTCCATATTGGGTTCTGGTCATCAGGATAACAGCTGAACCTTCTGCAGTCCGTATTGGGTTCTGGTCATCAGGATAACCTTCTGCAGTCCATATTGGGTTCTGGTCATCAGGATAACCTTCTGCAGTCCATATTGGGTTCTGGTCATCAGGATAACAGCTGAACCTTCTGCAGTCCATATTGGGTTCTGGTCATCAGGATAACCTTCTGCAGTCCATATTGGGTTCTGGTCATCAGGATAACCTTCTGCAGTCCATATTGGGTTCTGGTCATCAGGATAACAGCTGAACCTTCTGTAGTCCATATTGGGTTCTGGTCATCAGGATAACCTTCTGTAGTCCATATTGGGTTCTGGTCATCAGGATAACAGCTGAACCTTCTGTAGTCCATATTGGGTTCTGGTCATCAGGATAACAGCTGAACCTTCTGCAGTCCATATTGGGTTCTGGTCATCAGGATAACCTTCTGCAGTCCATATTGGGTTCTGGTCATCAGGATAACAGCTGAACCTTCTGCAGTCCATATTGGGTTCTGGTCATCAGGATAACAGCTGAACCTTCTGTAGTCCGTATTGGGTTCTGGTCATCAGGATAACAGCTGAACCTTCTGTAGTCCATATTGGGTTCTGGTCATCAGGATAACAGCTGAACCTTCTGCAGTCCGTATTGGGTTCTGGTCATCAGGATAACCTTCTGCAGTCCATATTGGGTTCTGGTCATCAGGATAACCTTCTGTAGTCCATATTGGGTTCTGGTCATCAGGATAACAGCTGAACCTTCTGCAGTCCATATTGGGTTCTGGTCATCAGGATAACAGCTGAACCTTCTGTAGTCCGTATTGGGTTCTGGTCATCAGGATAACAGCTGAACCTTCTGCAGTCCATATTGGGTTCTGGTCATCAGGATAACAGCTGAACCTTCTGCAGTCCATATTGGGTTCTGGTCATCAGGATAACAGCTGAACCTTCTGCAGTCCGTATCGGGTTCTGGTCATCAGGATAACAGCTGAACCTTCTGTAGTCCGTATTGGGTTCTGGTCATCAGGATAACCTTCTGCAGTCCATATTGGGTTCTGGTCATCAGGATAACCTTCTGCAGTCCATATTGGGTTCTGGTCATCAGGATAACAGCTGAACCTTCTGTAGTCCGTATTGGGTTCTGGTCATCAGGATAACCTTCTGTAGTCCGTATTGGGTTCTGGTCATCAGGATAACAGCTGAACCTTCTGCAGTCCATATTGGGTTCTGGTCATCAGGATAACCTTCTGTAGTCCATATTGGGTTCTGGTCATCAGGATAACAGCTGAACCTTCTGTAGTCCATATTGGGTTCTGGTCATCAGGATAACAGCTGAACCTTCTGTAGTCCGTATTGGGTTCTGGTCATCAGGATAACAGCTGAACCTTCTGTAGTCCATATTGGGTTCTGGTCATCAGGATAACAGCTGAACCTTCTGTAGTCCGTATTGGGTTCTGGTCATCAGCAGAACCTTCTGCAGTCCATATTGGGTTCTGGTCATCAGGATAACAGCTGAACCTTCTGCAGTCCATATTGGGTTCTGGTCATCAGGATAACCTTCTGTAGTCCATATTGGGTTCTGGTCATCAGGATAACCTTCTGCAGTCCATATTGGGTTCTGGTCATCAGCAGAACCTTCTGCAGTCCATATTGGGTTCTGGTCATCAGCAGAACCTTCTGCAGTCCATATTGGGTTCTGGTCATCAGGATAACCTTCTGTAGTCCATATTGGGTTCTGGTCATCAGCAGAACCTTCTGCAGTCCATATTGGGTTCTGGTCATCAGCTGAACCTTCTGCAGTCCATATTGGGTTCTGGTCATCAGCAGAACCTTCTGTAGTCCATATTGGGTTCTGGTCATCAGGATAACCTTCTGCAGTCCATATTGGGTTCTGGTCATCAGCTGAACCTTCTGTAGTCCATATTGGGTTCTGGTCATCAGGATAACAGCTGAACCTTCTGCAGTCCATATTGGGTTCTGGTCATCAGGATAACCTTCTGTAGTCCATATTGGGTTCTGGTCATCAGGATAACAGCTGAACCTTCTGCAGTCCATATTGGGTTCTGGTCATCAGGATAACAGCTGAACCTTCTGTAGTCCGTATTGGGTTCTGGTCATCAGGATAACAGCTGAACCTTCTGCAGTCCATATTGGGTTCTGGTCATCAGGATAACCTTCTGCAGTCCATATTGGGTTCTGGTCATCAGGATAACCTTCTGCAGTCCATATTGGGTTCTGGTCATCAGGATAACAGCTGAACCTTCTGTAGTCCGTATTGGGTTCTGGTCATCAGGATAACCTTCTGTAGTCCGTATTGGGTTCTGGTCATCAGGATAACAGCTGAACCTTCTGCAGTCCATATTGGGTTCTGGTCATCAGGATAACCTTCTGTAGTCCATATTGGGTTCTGGTCATCAGGATAACAGCTGAACCTTCTGTAGTCCATATTGGGTTCTGGTCATCAGGATAACAGCTGAACCTTCTGTAGTCCGTATTGGGTTCTGGTCATCAGGATAACAGCTGAACCTTCTGTAGTCCATATTGGGTTCTGGTCATCAGGATAACAGCTGAACCTTCTGTAGTCCGTATTGGGTTCTGGTCATCAGCAGAACCTTCTGCAGTCCATATTGGGTTCTGGTCATCAGGATAACAGCTGAACCTTCTGCAGTCCATATTGGGTTCTGGTCATCAGGATAACCTTCTGCAGTCCATATTGGGTTCTGGTCATCAGGATAACAGCTGAACCTTCTGCAGTCCATATTGGGTTCTGGTCATCAGGATAACCTTCTGCAGTCCATATTGGGTTCTGGTCATCAGGATAACAGCTGAACCTTCTGCAGTCCATATTGGGTTCTGGTCATCAGGATAACCTTCTGCAGTCCATATTGGGTTCTGGTCATCAGCAGAACCTTCTGCAGTCCATATTGGGTTCTGGTCATCAGGATAACAGCTGAACCTTCTGCAGTCCATATTGGGTTCTGGTCATCAGGATAACAGCTGAACCTTCTGCAGTCCATATTGGGTTCTGGTCATCAGGATAACCTTCTGCAGTCCGTATTGGGTTCTGGTCATCAGGATAACCTTCTGCAGTCCATATTGGGTTCTGGTCATCAGGATAACCTTCTGCAGTCCATATTGGGTTCTGGTCATCAGGATAACCTTCTGCAGTCCATATTGGGTTCTGGTCATCAGGATAACAGCTGAACCTTCTGCAGTCCATATTGGGTTCTGGTCATCAGGATAACCTTCTGCAGTCCATATTGGGTTCTGGTCATCAGGATAACAGCTGAACCTTCTGCAGTCCATATTGGGTTCTGGTCATCAGGATAACCTTCTGCAGTCCATATTGGGTTCTGGTCATCAGGATAACCTTCTGCAGTCCATATTGGGTTCTGGTCATCAGGATAACAGCTGAACCTTCTGCAGTCCATATTGGGTTCTGGTCATCAGGATAACCTTCTGCAGTCCATATTGGGTTCTGGTCATCAGGATAACAGCTGAACCTTCTGCAGTCCATATTGGGTTCTGGTCATCAGGATAACCTTCTGCAGTCCATATTGGGTTCTGGTCATCAGGATAACCTTCTGCAGTCCATATCGGGTTCTGGTCATCAGGATAACAGCTGAACCTTCTGCAGTCCATATTGGGTTCTGGTCATCAGCTGAACCTTCTGTAGTCCGTATTGGGTTCTGGTCATCAGCTGAACCTTCTGTAGTCCATATTGGGTTCTGATCATCAGGATAACCTTCTGCAGTCCATATTGGGTTCTGGTCATCAGCTGAACCTTCTGTAGTCCGTATTGGGTTCTGGTCATCAGCTGAACCTTCTGTAGTCCATATTGGGTTCTGATCATCAGGATAACCTTCTGCAGTCCATATTGGGTTCTGGTCATCAGCAGAACCTTCTGTAGTCCTTATTGGGTTCTGGTCATCAGGATAACCTTCTGTAGTCCATATTGGGTTCTGGTCATCAGCAGAACCTTCTGCAGTCCATATTGGGTTCTGGTCATCAGGATAACAGCTGAACCTTCTGTAGTCCATATTGGGTTCTGGTCATCAGGATAACAGCTGAACCTTCTGCAGTCCATATTGGGTTCTGGTCATCAGGATAACAGCTGAACCTTCTGCAGTCCGTATTGGGTTCTGGTCATCAGCAGAACCTTCTGTAGTCCATATTGGGTTCTGGTCATCAGGATAACAGCTGAACCTTCTGTAGTCCATATTGGGTTCTGGTCATCAGGATAACCTTCTGTAGTCCATATTGGGTTCTGGTCATCAGGATAACAGCTGAACCTTCTGCAGTCCATATTGGGTTCTGGTCATCAGGATAACAGCTGAACCTTCTGCAGTCCATATTGGGTTCTGGTCATCAGGATAACAGCTGAACCTTCTGCAGTCCATATTGGGTTCTGGTCTAAAGTAGTGCACTACAAAGGGAATAGGGGGCCACTTGGGACCCAGCCATAGCCTCTCATCATGATAACAGCAGGACCTTCTGCAGCAGTAGGTTGTCTCCCAAATGGAACACTAGTCGTAAATAGCTCCCTATTCCCTATGTAGTGCACTCATTTTAACCAGGGCCCATAGAGACACAGGCGTAGTGTCATCAGGAGAACATTAGGACCCTCTGCATAAGACTCCGTCTGAGTGGTAGCTGCGTCCTCTTGTCCGGTTTACTATCAGGTATCATCCCTGCGCTCCTCTCAGCGGTCAGCCTAATGTCCGGCCGTCTTTCCCTGACCGTCTCCAGCCCTGCCTGGGTAACGTTACGGCAGAAGTCCACTGTGACCTGGTGGAGCCCGGCCCCGTGGAGCACCAGGGCCCGCAGGGTTAGATCTGTGACCCGGACGCAGTTCTCCAGACGGAGGGAGCGGAGTCGACTGCAGCTCTGCAGAACACGGATCACTTCCTGGTCGGAGATATGCCCGCAGCCAGACAGGGTCAGGGACAGCAGGTTAGGACACCTGGAGAAAGGAAGGAGCATGTAGATTTAACATTTGAGGAATTTAGCAGGTGTTCTTGAAGAGAGACAGTCAGTACATTCATCTACAGATAGCTAGGTGAGACAACCACATATCACAGTCATAGTCAGTACATTCATCTACAGATAGCTAGGTGGGACAACCACATATCACAGTCATAGTCAGTACATTCATCTACAGATAGCTAGGTGGGACAACCACATATCACAGTCATAGTCAGTACATTCATCTCCAGATAGCTAGGTGGGACAACCACATATCACAGTCATAGTCAGTACATTCATCTCCAGATAGCTAGGTGGGACAACCACATATCACAGTCATAGTCAGTACATTCATCTCCAGATAGCTAGGTGGGACAACCACATATCACAGTCAGTACATTCATCTACAGATAGCTAGGTGGGACAACCACATATCACAGTCAGTACATTCATCTACAGATAGCTAGGTGGGACAACCACATATCACAGTCATAGTCAGTACATTCATCTTCAGATAGCTAGGTGGGACAACCACATATCACAGTCATAGTCAGTACATTCATCTCCAGATAGCTAGGTGAGACAACCACATATCATAGTCAGTACATTCATCTCCAGATAGCTAGGTGAGACAACCACATATCACAGTCATAGTCAGTACATTCATCTCCAGATAGCTAGGTGAGACAACCACATATCACAGTCAGTACATTCATCTACAGATAGCTAGGTGAGACAACCACATATCACAGTCAGTACATTCATCTACAGATAGCTAGGTGAGACAACCACATATCACAGTCATAGTCAGTACATTCATCTTCAGATAGCTAGGTGAGACAACCACATATCACAGTCATAGTTAGTACATTCATCTCCAGATAGCTAGGTGGGACAACCACATATCACAGTCAGTACATTCATCTACAGATAGCTAGGTGAGACAACCACATATCACAGTCAGTACATTCATCTACAGATAGCTAGGTGAGACAACCACATATCACAGTCATAGTCAGTACATTCATCTCCAGATAGCTAGGTGAGACAACCACATATCACAGTCATAGTCAGTACATTCATCTCCAGATAGCTAGGTGGGACAACCACATATCACAGTCAGTACATTCATCTACAGATAGCTAGGTGGGACAACCACATATCACAGTCAGTACATTCATCTTCAGATAGCTAGGTGGGACAACCACATATCACAGTCATAGTTAGTACATTCATCTCCAGATAGCTAGGTGGGACAACCACATATCACAGTCATAGTCAGTACATTCATCTCCAGATAGCTAGGTGGGACAACCACATATCACAGTCATAGTCAGTACATTCATCTACAGATAGCTAGGTGGGACAACCACATATCACAGTCAGTACATTCATCTACAGATAGCTAGGTGGGACAACCACATATCACAGTCAGTACATTCATCTTCAGATAGCTAGGTGGGACAACCACATATCACAGTCATAGTTAGTACATTCATCTCCAGATAGCTAGGTGGGACAACCACATATCACAGTCATAGTCAGTACATTCATCTCCAGATAGCTAGGTGGGACAACCACATATCACAGTCACAGTCAGTACATTCATCTTCAGATAGCTAGGTGGGACAACCACATATCACAGTCATAGTCAGTACATTCATCTCCAGATAGCTAGGTGGGACAACCACATATCACAGTCATAGTCAGTACATTCATCTACAGATAGCTAGGTGGGACAACCACATATCACAGTCATAGTCAGTACATTCATCTACAGATAGCTAGGTGAGACAACCACATATCACAGTCATAGTCAGTACATTCATCTACAGATAGCTAGGTGAGACAACCACATATCACAGTCATAGTCAGTACATTCATCTACAGATAGCTAGGTGAGACAACCACATGTCATAGTCAGTACATGTTCTCCTCAATTAAGAAGGCATCAGAAAAGTTAGTGCTAGAAGGAAAAGTGTGTGGTTATAAAGCATACATAACATTATCTACAGTAGCAGTCAAAGACCTGGAGGGAGGAAGGACAAGAGACCAGGTTAAGGCTGGTACTAAACTAACAAGACCTGGAGGAAGGACAAGAGACCAGGTTAAGGCTGGTACTAAACTAACAAGACCTGGAGGAAGGACAAGAGACCAGGTTAAGGCTGGTACTAAACTAACAAGACCTGGAGGAAGGACAAGAGACCAGGTTAAGGCTGGTACTAAACTAACAAGACCTGGAGGGAGGAAGGACAAGAGACCAGGTTAAGGCTGGTACTTAACTAACAAGACCTGGAGGGAGGACAAGAGACCAGGTTAAGGCTGGTACTAAACTAACAAGACCTGGAGGGAGGACAAGAGACCAGGTTAAGGCTGGTACTAAACTAACAAGACCTGGAGGGAGGACAAGAGACCAGGTTAAGGCTGGTACTAAACTAACAAGACCTGGAGGAAGGACAAGAGACCAGGTTAAGGCTGGTACTAAACTAACAAGACCTGGAGGGAGGAAGGACAAGAGACCAGGTTAAGGCTGGTACTAAACTAACAAGACCTGGAGGAAGGACAAGAGACCAGGTTAAGGCTGGTACTAAACTAACAAGACCTGGAGGGAGGACAAGAGACCAGGTTAAGGCTGGTACTAAACTAACAAGACCTGGAGGGAGGAAGGACAAGAGACCAGGTTAAGGCTGGTACTAAACTAACAAGACCTGGAGGAAGGACAAGAGACCAGGTTAAGGCTGGTACTAAACTAACAAGACCTGGAGGAGGGACAAGAGACCAGGTTAAGGCTGGTACTAAACTAACAAGACCTGGAGGGAGGACAAGAGACCAGGTTAATGCTGGTACTAAACTAACAAGACCTGGAGGGAGGGAGGACAAGAGACCAGGTTAAGGCTGGTACTAAACTATCAAGACCTGGAGGGAGGAAGGACAAGAGACCAGGTTAAGGCTGGTACTAAACTAACAAGACCTGGAGGAAGGACAAGAGACCAGGTTAAGGCTGGTACTAAACTAACAAGACCTGGAGGGAGGACAAGAGACCAGGTTAAGGCTGGTACTAAACTAACAAGACCTGGAGGGAGGAAGGACAAGAGACCAGGTTAAGGCTGGTACTAAACTAACAAGACCTGGAGGGAGGGAGGACAAGAGACCAGGTTAAGGCTGGTACTAAACTAACAAGACCTGGAGGGAGGAAGGACAAGAGACCAGGTTAAGGCTGGTACTAAACTAACAAGACCTGGAGGAAGGACAAGAGACCAGGTTAAGGCTGGTACTAAACTAACAAGACTTGGATGGAGGACAAGAGACCAGGTTAAGGCTGGTACTAAACTAACAAGACCTGGAGGGAGGACAAGAGACCAGGTTAAGGCTGGTACTAAACTAACAAGACCTGGAGGAGGGACAAGAGACCAGGTTAAGGCTGGTACTAAACTAACAAGACCTGGAGGGAGGGAGGACAAGAGACCAGGTTAAGGGGGCTGGTACTAAACTAACAAGACCTGGAGGGAGGAAGGACAAGAGACCAGGTTAAGGGGGCTGGTACTAAACTAACAAGACCTGGAGGGAGGGAGGACAAGAGACCAGGTTAAGGGGGCTGGTACTAAACTAACAAGACCTGGAGGGAGGGAGGACAAGAGACCAGGTTAAGGGGGCTGGTACTAAACTAACAAGACCTGGAGGGAGGGAGGACAAGAGACCAGGTTAAGGCTGGTACTAAACTAACAAGACCTGGAGGGAGGAAGGACAAGAGACCAGGTTAAGGCTGGTACTAAACTAACAAGACCTGGAGGGAGGGAGGACAAGAGACCAGGTTAAGGCTGGTACTAAACTAACAAGACCTGGAGGGAGGAAGGACAAGAGACCAGGTTAAGGCTGGTACTAAACTAACAAGACCTGGAGGAAGGACAAGAGACCAGGTTAAGGCTGGTACTAAACTAACAAGACCTGGAGGGAGGACAAGAGACCAGGTTAAGGCTGGTACTAAACTAACAAGACCTGGAGGAAGGACAAGAGACCAGGTTAAGGCTGGTACTAAACTAACAAGACCTGGAGGGAGGACAAGAGACCAGGTTAAGGCTGGTACTAAACTAACAAGACCTGGAGGGAGGACAAGAGACCAGGTTAAGGCTGGTACTAAACTAACAAGACCTGGAGGGAGGACAAGAGACCAGGTTAAGGCTGGTACTAAACTAACAAGACCTGGAGGGAGGAAGGACAAGAGACCAGGTTAAGGCTGGTACTAAACTAACAAGACCTGGAGGGAGGGAGGACAAGAGACCAGGTTAAGGCTGGTACTAAACTAACAAGACCTGGAGGGAGGACAAGAGACCAGGTTAAGGCTGGTACTAAACTAACAAGACCTGGAGGGAGGAAGGACAAGAGACCAGGTTAAGGCTGGTACTAAACTAACAAGACTTGGAGGGAGGGAGGACAAGAGACCAGGTTAAGGCTGGTACTAAACTAACAAGACCTGGAGGGAGGACAAGAGACCAGGTTAAGGCTGGTACTAAACTAACAAGACCTGGAGGGAGGACAAGAGACCAGGTTAAGGCTGGTACTAAACTAACAAGACCTGGAGGGTCAATAAAGTGTCTCTCTTGTATCTAGAAGATAAAATAAAGCTGAGGAAATATCTATATTTTTTTGCACATATTTAAACCCTTATTTTTTCTGTCACAAAACTACTTCATACATTTGTCCGGGTCACCTTCAGCAGAGTCCCGTGACACTTGTGGGGTCGTAGGGGAACACGGAGAACACCATGGTGTTTGTGAGAGCCTCCCCATTCCACAGTGAGGTCATATCAGTGGCAGAGGAGTCCCATTGGGGTTGTGGGGGTCGTTGAGCAAAACAGCCTAACCGTTCGGACGCTACAGATGTTTTTTTTGTGAAAAGACCTATTTATTTTCGGGATGTCTCAAGGTCTGACAAACACCACTGTAGTACGGAAGTTCTACATAGGCGGATGATTGAGATGGAGCCCATGCAAAAACAAAACGTTTTTTCTTCTTATGTAACTTAGATTGACACAAGGTTGTGTCAATAGACTCTTAAGGCTGTTAGGCGATGGTCGGTCCTTGAAAAGCACTATATAAATACATTGTATTAATATTACACTGAACAACATATACATACACAGTGCCTTCGGAAAGTATTCAGACCCCTTGACTTTGACATTTTGTTACGTTACAGACTTATTCTAAAAGGGATTAAATCAATTTTTTTCCTCATCAATCTACACACAACCCCCAATAATGACATCACAACCCCCCATAATGACATCACAACCCCCCATAATGACATCACAACCCCCCGTAATGACAAAGTGATTTTTTTCAAACAAAATGTACTGAAAATATAAAACAGAAAAACCAAATTCACTATGACAGAGCTCCAGAGTTCCTCTGTGGAGATGGGAGCATGTCTTGGGGATATGATATAAAATGCTAACCTCCCTGTTATTGTAATGGTGAGAGGTTAGCATGTCTTGGGGGTATGATATAAAATGCTAACCTCCCTGTTATTGTAATGGTGAGAGGTTAGCATGTCTTGGGGGTATGATATTTAATGCTAACCTCCCTGTTATTGTAATGGTGAGAGGTTAGCATGTCTTGGGGATATGATATAAAATGCTAACCTCCCCTGTTATTGTAATGGTGAGAGGTTAGCATGTCTTGGGGATATAAAATGCTAACCTCCCCTGTTATTGTAATGGTGAGAGGTTAGCATGTCTTGGGGGTATGATATAAAATGCTAACCTCCCCTGTTATTGGTAATGGTGAGAGGTTAGCATGTCTTGAGGGTATGATATAAAATGCTAATCTCCCCTGTTATTGTAATGGTGAGAGGTTAGCATGTCTTGGGGATATGATATAAAATGCTAACCTCCCCTGTTATTGTAATGGTGAGAGGTTAGCATGTCTTGGGGGTATGATATAAAATGCTAACCTCCCTGTTATTGTAATGGTGAGAGGTTAGCATGTCTTGGTGTTATGATATAAAATGCTAACCTCTTGGGGGTATGATATAAAATGTTAACATCCCCTGTTATTGTAATGGTGAGAGGTTAGCATGTCTTGGTGTTATGATATAAAATGCTAACCTCTTGGGGGTATGATATAAAATGCTAACCTCCCCTGTTATTGTAATGGTGAGAGGTTAGCATGTCTTGGGGATATAAAATGCTAACCTCCCCTGTTATTGTAATGGTGAGAGGTTAGCATGTCTTGGGGGTATGATATAAAATGCTAACCTCCCCTGTTATTGGTAATGGTGAGAGGTTAGCATGTCTTGAGGGTATGATATAAAATGCTAATCTCCCCTGTTATTGTAATGGTGAGAGGTTAGCATGTCTTGGGGATATGATATAAAATGCTAACCTCCCCTGTTATTGTAATGGTGAGAGGTTAGCATGTCTTGGGGGTATGATATAAAATGCTAACCTCCCTGTTATTGTAATGGTGAGAGGTTAGCATGTCTTGGTGTTATGATATAAAATGCTAACCTCTTGGGGGTATGATATAAAATGTTAACATCCCCTGTTATTGTAATGGTGAGAGGTTAGCATGTCTTGGTGTTATGATATAAAATGCTAACCTCTTGGGGGTATGATATAAAATGCTAACATCCCCTGTTATTGTAATGGTGAGAAGTTAGCATGTCTTGGAGGGTATGATATAAAATGCTAACCTCCCTGTTATTGGTAATGGTGAGAGGTTAGCATGTCTTGGTGTTATGATATAAAATGCTAACCTCCCTGTTATTGTAATGCTGAGAGGTTAGCATGTTTTAGGGGTATGACATAAAATGTTAACCTCCCCTGTTATTGTAATGATGAGAGGTTAGCATGTCTTGGGGGTATGATATAAAATGCTAACCTCCCCTGTTATTGTAATGGTGAGAGGTTAGCATGTCTTGGTGTTATGATATAAAATGCTAACCTCCCTGTTATTGTAATGGTGAGAGGTTAGCATGTCTTGGGGGTAGGATATAAAATGCTAACCTCCCTGTTATTGTAATGGTGAGAGGTTAGCATGTCTTGGGGGTAGGATATAAAATGCTAACCTCCCTG
The DNA here is from genome assembly GCF_029448725.1 of Salvelinus fontinalis. Lineage (NCBI taxonomy): Eukaryota > Metazoa > Chordata > Actinopteri > Salmoniformes > Salmonidae > Salvelinus > Salvelinus fontinalis. The sequence goes on along the minus strand of NW_026600210.1, from coordinate 2,008,368 downwards.
TTATTGTAATGGTGAGAGGTTAGCATGTCTTGGGGGTATGATATAAAATGCTAACCTCCCCTGTTATTGTAATGGTGAGAGGTTAGCATGTCTTGGGGGTAGGATATAAAATGCTAACCTCCCTGTTATTGTAATGGTGAGAGGTTAGCATGTCTTGGGGGTAGGATATAAAATGCTAATCTCCCTGTTATTGTAATGGTGAGAGGTTAGCATGTCTTGGGGGTATGATATAAAATTCTAACCTCCCCTGTTATTGTAATGGTGAGAAGTTAGCATGTCTTGGGGGTATGATATAAAATGCCAACCTCCCCTGTTATTGGTAATGGTGAGAGGTTAGCATGGCTTGTGGGTATGATATGAAATGCTAACCTCCCTGTTATTGTAATGGTGAGAGGTTAGCATGTCTTGAGGGTATGATATAAAATGCTAACCTCCCCTGTTATTGGTAATGGTGAGAGGTTAGCATGGCTTGGGGGTATGATATAAAATGCTAACCTCCCTGTTATTGTAATGGTGAGAGGTTAGCATGTCTTGGGGGTATGATATAAAATGCTAACCTCCCCTGTTATTGTAATGGTGAGAGGTTAGCATGTCTTGAGGGTATGATATAAAATGCAAACCTCCCCTGTTATTGGTAATGGTGAGAGGTTAGCATGTCTTGGGGTTATGATATAAAATGCTAACCTCCCCTGTTATTGTAATGGTGAGAGGTTAGCATGTCTTGGGGTTATGATATAAAATGCTAACCTCACTGTTATTGTAATGGTGAGAGGTTAGCATGTCATGGGGATATGATATAAAATGCTAACCTCCCCTGTTATTTTAATGGTGAGAGGTTAGCATGTCATGGGGATATGATATAAAATGCTAACCTCCCCTGTTATTGTACTGGTGAGAGGTTAGCATGTCTTGGGGCTATGCTAACCTCCCCTGTTATTGTTATGGCGAGAGGTTAGCATGTCTTGGGGTTATGATATAAAATGCTAACCTCCCCTGTTATTGTAATGGTGAGAGGTTAGCATGTCTTGAGGGTATGATATAAAATGCTAACCTCCCCTGTTATTTTAATGGTGAGAGGTTAGCATGTCTTGGGGGTATGATATAAAATGCTAACCTCCCTGTTATTGTAATGGTGAGAGGTTAGCATGTCTTGTGGGTATGATATAAAATGCTAACCTTCCTGTTATTGGTAATGGTGAGAGGTTAGCATGTCTTGTGGGTATGATATAAAATGCTAACCTCCCTGTTATTGGTAATGGTGAGAGGTTAGCATGTCTTGGGGTTATGATATAAAATGCTAACCTCCCTGTTATTGTAATGGTGAGAGGTTAGCATGTCTTGGGGGTATGATATAAAATGCTAACCTCCCTGTTATTGTAATGGTGAGAGGTTAGCATGTCTTGGGGGTATGATATAAAATGCTAACCTCCCTGTTATTGGTAATGGTGAGAGGTTAGCATGTCTTGGGGGTAGGATATAAAATGCTAACCTCCCTGTTATTGTAATGGTGAGAGGTTAGCATGTCTTGGGGGTAGGATATAAAATGCTAATCTCCCTGTTATTGTAATGGTGAGAGGTTAGCATGTCTTGGGGGTATGATATAAAATGCTAACCTCCCCTGTTATTGTAATGGTGAGAGGTTAGCATGTCTTGGGGGTATGATATAAAATGCTAACCTCCCCTGTTATTGTAATGGTGAGAGGTTAGCATGTCTTGGGGGTATGATATAAAATGCTAACCTCCCCTGTTATTTTAATGGTGAGAGGTTAGCATGTCTTGGGGGTATGATATAAAATGCTAACCTCCCCTGTTATTGTAATGGTGAGAGGTTAGCATGTCTTGGGGGTATGATATAAAATTCTAACCTCCCCTGTTATTGTAATGGTGAGAAGTTAGCATGTCTTGGGGGTATGATATAAAATGCCAACCTCCCCTGTTATTGGTAATGGTGAGAGGTTAGCATGGCTTGTGGGTATGATATGAAATGCTAACCTCCCTGTTATTGTAATGGTGAGAGGTTAGCATGTCTTGAGGGTATGATATAAAATGCTAACCTCCCCTGTTATTGGTAATGGTGAGAGGTTAGCATGGCTTGGGGGTATGATATAAAATGCTAACCTCCCTGTTATTGTAATGGTGAGAGGTTAGCATGTCTTGGGGGTATGATATAAAATGCTAACCTCCCCTGTTATTGTAATGGTGAGAGGTTAGCATGTCTTGAGGGTATGATATAAAATGCTAACCTCCCCTGTTATTGGTAATGGTGAGAGGTTAGCATGTCTTGGGGTTATGATATAAAATGCTAACCTCCCCTGTTATTGTAATGGTGAGAGGTTAGCATGTCTTGGGGTTATGATATAAAATGCTAACCTCACTGTTATTGTAATGGTGAGAGGTTAGCATGTCATGGGGATATGATATAAAATGCTAACCTCCCCTGTTATTGTAATGGTGAGAGGTTAGCATGTCATGGGGATATGATATAAAATGCTAACCTCCCCTGTTATTGTACTGGTGAGAGGTTAGCATGTCTTGGGGCTATGCTAACCTCCCCTGTTATTGTTATGGCGAGAGGTTAGCATGTCTTGGGGTTATGATATAAAATGCTAACCTCCCCTGTTATTGTAATGGTGAGAGGTTAGCATGTCTTGAGGGTATGATATAAAATGCTAACCTCCCCTGTTATTTTAATGGTGAGAGGTTAGCATGTCTTGGGGGTATGATATAAAATGCTAACCTCCCTGTTATTGTAATGGTGAGAGGTTAGCATGTCTTGTGGGTATGATATAAAATGCTAACCTTCCTGTTATTGGTAATGGTGAGAGGTTAGCATGTCTTGTGGGTATGATATAAAATGCTAACCTCCCTGTTATTGGTAATGGTGAGAGGTTAGCATGTCTTGGGGTTATGATATAAAATGCTAACCTCCCTGTTATTGTAATGGTGAGAGGTTAGCATGTCTTGGGGGTATGATATAAAATGCTAACCTCCCTGTTATTGTAATGGTGAGAGGTTAGCATGTCTTGGGGGTATGATATAAAATGCTAACCTCCCTGTTATTGGTAATGGTGAGAGGTTAGCATGTCTTGAGGGTATGATATAAAATGCTAACCTCCCCTGTTATTGTAATGGTGAAAGGTTAGCATGTCTTAGGGGTTAGAATATTTGTGAGTCTAACTTTCTCACGCATCATTATTGACGATTCATTCAGGATTATCCGTAACCACGGTAGCTTCCACATGAATGTATTAGTGTGCTATTCTAACATTATATTCTAACATTATATTCTGTGTACAAAAAGTGCTGTAGTTTCTAAACAGTTCACCCAATATGGATGAAAATGCCCTGACATGAAAGCTAACAGTCTGCACTTCAACCCCATATTAATTGTGTCTTTTAAAAATCCAAAGTGATGGAGTACAGAGCCCAAACAAATTGTCACTGTCCAATGCTTCTGGAGATTACTGTGTTTTTTTCTGTTATATTGTGTTTTTATCAGACGTTCTTCTCTAGGGGGTTGAAGAGGATTTATCTTACAGGCAACACTCCCATCGGTCATCTCACAGCTGTGACCTCAATAACCTTCAGGACACAAAAACAATACCACTTAAGACAATGAGCCCTGTAGTGACCAGACAGACACTCAGTAACTGACAGCAAGACCAGCTCACCTGGGATGTCAGGAGGCCAGACAGCAGCTGTTGCTCCTCCAACATACCGACAACCTGTTCCTGCTAGTCTAGTCAGGAGACAGTGTCCTGAGGGGGGCCCGTGTGTTTCTCTCAGAGAGTGTGTGTGAGACAGACAGACAGTTAATGATGGCAGCAGCAGTAGGATGTACATGATGTTTTCTGCAACCGTCTCTTATGACCAAAAAGAGCTTCTGGATATCAGGACAGCGATGACTCACCTCGTGCTGGACGAAGATTATTTTTTTTTACGAGTCGGATGCGAAGGATTTCCTCCAGACACCCGACAAGGCCCAAATCCCTGTGTTTCGCATGAAGAAGAGACGGAGATATCGGGGACGTAGGTCGGGGGTGCCTTGTAAGGATCCGACGGCGACTGGGTAATCTGCCTCTACCATCAGTACTATTAGCCAACGTACAATCATTGGATAACAAAATGGACGAGCTATGATCACTAATATCCTACCAACGGGACAATAAAAACTGTAATATCTTATGTTTCACCGCGTCGTGGCTGAACGACGACATGGATAACATGCAGCTGGCTGGGTTTTCGGTCCATCGGCAAAATGGAACAGCTGCCTCCGGTAAGACAAGGGGTGGAGGTCTGTCTATTTGTAAACAGCTGGTGCACGAAATCCAATATTAAGGAAGTAATACGTACGGCCCAGTACATCACTGGGGCCAAGTTTCCTGCCATCCAGGACCTCTACACCAGGCGGTGTCAGAGGAAGGCATAAAAGACTCCAGCCACCCTAGTCATAGACTGTTCTCTCTGCTACCGCACGGCAAGCGGTACCGTAGCACCAAGTCTAGGTCCAAAATTCTTCTTAACAGCTTCTACCCCCAAGCCACAAGACTCATGAATAGCTAATCAAATGGCTACCTGGACTATTTGCATCGGAAATGGACAGCTCATGGTGCTGAAAGTCAGCAAATTCCATAATTTAAACCGTTTTCATGTTAATTAGACTTTAGTATCAACAAGAGGGCTCTCTATAGTCAAGAGGAAGAAAATTCTAACGTTCTTCAAACAGGTTTCAACTGCAAATTTTACAAGATACATTTATCTGCAACAGAGCTAAACTGAAGAGATTCTGGGGGTTTAATGTTCTTCTTTTAGTTCCAACAGAAGAGGCACCAGTCCTATCTGACCACGCCCCAGTCCTATCTGACCACGCCCCAGTCCTATCTGACCACGCCCCAGTCCTATCTGACCACGCCCCAGTCCTATCTGACCACGCCCCAGTCGTATCTGACCACGCCCCAGTCGTATCTGACCACGCCCCAGTCGTATCTGACCACGCCCCAGTCCTATCTGACCACGCCCCAGTCCTATCTGACCACGCCCCAGTCCTATCTGACCACGCCCCAGTCCTATCTGACCACGCCCCAGTCGTATCTGACCACGCCCCAGTCATATCTGACCACGCCCCAGTCATATCTGACCACGCCCCAGCCCTATCTGACCACGCCCCAGTCCTATCTGACCACGCCCCAGTCCTATCTGACCACGCCCCAGTCCTATCTGACCACGCCCAAGTCGTATCTGACCACGCCCCAGTCGTATCTGACCACGCCCCAGTCATATCTGACCACGCCCCAGTCGTATCTGACCACGCCCCAGTCGTATCTGACCACGCCCCAGTCGTATCTGACCACGCCCCAGTCGTATCTGACCACGCCCCAGTCATATCTGACCACGCCCCAGTCATATCTGACCACGCCCCAGTCATATCTGACCACGTCCGAGTGTAGATAGATCTGGATCTCGGCACAACAACCCCCAAAACTAGATATTGGAGACTTAATGCATCTCTCCTTAAAGTGGAACTGACAGTGTTTTAACTACTTGCCAGATAATATCAGTCAAAAATACCACATTTCCAGTTTATGCTACAAAACCAACTTTGAGGTTTTAAAAAATAGGTTCCATTTGACTCAACTTTTCATGACGTACACAAAGGCATTGTTGTCAGAATAGATGGATGCAGTTCAATGCATGGTTCATATAATTCAACAAGACATTTCTTGGTTGTCCAAAACATATTTCTGTCAGGTTGTAAATCACAGCTGGACTGGTACATTGTCTGCTGCCTCCATTCAAGATGCATTGTTTCAGTTTCAATGACTTAATATTTTGGACAAAAACTGACAAATGTAACTAAGGCTGGGAACGTCAATACAATCAAACTAGCAATGATCACAAGTCAGTCATAACGTGACTAATAGGCTTATCTATTTATGTAGCAAGTTAAAAACATAGAGCCTAATGTTAGCTAGCTAGCTGCTAGGAGGACGTCATGTCAGTGGATGGTGACTGACTTTTTCCCCTCTTATCGTTTTTCATTGGCTACAGCTAGAGATGTAAGTGTCATTTGGTTAGCTAGCAAGAAATGGCCATCACTTTGCTAGCTAGTTAGCTAGCTATGATGAACGACTTATCCAGTTAGCATCTCTTGCATTTGCAAATTCACTCTGGCTAGCGATCTACTCCGATTCCAGAGCACTCTTCAGAGATAGTAAATTCATCAGTTATTCTTGCACTAACAAGCAAGACCCGGTGAAGAAGTTAAGAAATTCCACAAATTAACTTAAGACACACCTGTTAATTGAAATGCATTCCAGGTGACTACCTCATGAAGCTGGTTGAGAGAATGCCAAGAGTGTGCAAAGCTGTCATCAAGGCAAAGGGTGGCAATTTGAAGAATCTCAAATATAAAACATTTAGATTTCTTTAACACTAATTTTAGTACCTAGATGATTCCACATGTGTTATTTCATAGTTTTAATGTCTTCACTATTATTCTACAATGTAGAAAATGAAAATGAACTAAAAACCCTTGAATGAGTAGGTGTGTCTAAAACTTTTTACTGGTAGTGTGTAACGGATGTGAAATGGCTAGCTAGTTAGCGGGTACGCGCTAGTAGCATTTCAATCAGTTACGTCACTTGCTCTGAGACATTAAGTAGGGTTGCCCCTTGCTCTGCAAGGGCCGCGGCTTTTGTGGAGCGATGGGTAACGATGCTTCGTGGTTGACTGTTGTTGATGTGTGTAGAGGGTCCCTGGTTCGCGCCCGTGTCGGGGCGAGGGGACGACGTAAAGTTTATACTGTTACAGTGTATAAGTCAATTTGTCCTACTTTTGGGGACTACGTACCAAAAGTGCTGTAATTTCAAAACAATTAGGAATCGCCTGCTCGTCTTTCTGAAACTTGCCTGCCAATGCATGCGTTGTCCCAACCAAGCACCCAAGCTAACTGGCTAAAGTTGGCTAGCTAGCTACTTCCAGACACAAATGAGAGAACAGCTCACTCTGACCATTTTACTCGCCGTAGCAGAGCTGGTTACATGTTATCTAGAGTGTTGGTGACTAACTGTTACAGTTTTTACTAGCCGTAGCAGAGCTGGTTAGGCTGTTTACATGTTATCTAGAGTGTTGGTGACTAACTGTGCTGCTGACAATAATTTGTTGTACATTTGATTTGCTGATGTTCACTGACACCGGTCATATTCATCAGTTATTCTGAGCTCTCTCAGAAGAGCGCTCTGAAATCAGACTAAATAGCTGGCCAGACTGAATTCATGCCCACCTAACCCTAAGTAGTCAAAAGGGTAGTATTTGGTCCCATATTCCTAGCACCCAAGCTTGTGACTCTAGAAACTTGTTGGATGCATTTGCTGTTTGTTTTGGTTGTGTTTAGAAATAGAAATGAACACTAAATAATGTGGTGTGTCATTTTGGAGTTACTTACTGTAAATAATAATGTTTCTTAACACTTTCACAATAATGTGGATGCTACCATGGTTACGGAAGGTCCTGAATGAATTGGGAATAATGATGAGTGAGAAAGTTAGAGGCATAAATATCAGATCCTGAGCTCTCTAGACCAGGTTTTCGTCAAAGATCTCTGTACTTTGCTCCGTTGATCTTTCCCTCGATCCTGACTAGTCTCCCAGTCCCTGCCGCTGAAAAACATGCCCACAGCACGATGCTGCCACCACCAGGCTTCACCGTAGGGATGGTGTCTGGTTTCCTCCAGACGTGACGGTTGGAATTCAGGCCAGAGTTCAATCTAGGTTCCATCAGACCAGAGAATCTTGTTTCTCACGGTCTGAGAGTCTTTAGGAGCTCTACGGACAATTGCTTCCACCTCATTGCTTGGTCTTTGCTCTGACATGCACTGTCAACTGTGGGACCTTTATATAGACAGGTATGTGCCTTTCCAAATCATGTCCAATCAATTGAATTTACAACAGTTGGACTCCAATCAAGTTGTAGAAACATCTCAAGGATGATCAGTGGAAACAGGATGAACCTGAAATCCATTTACAGTCTCATACCAAAGGGTCTGAATACAGTATGTTTTTTTTATTTGTAATAAATTTATAAACATTTCTAAAAACCTGTTTTAGCTTTGTCATTATGAGGTATTGTGATGTCATTATGAGGTATTGTGATGTCATTATGAGGTATTGTGATGTCATTATGAGGTATTGTGAGTAGATTGATGAGGATCTTTCTTTAATCCATTTTACAATAAGGCTGTTACGTAACAAAATGTGGAAAAAGTCAAGGGGTCTGAATACTTTCCCAATGCACTGGATGGAAACAGAAACACAGGATAACATATACAGACAGAAACACAGGTTAACATATACAAACAGAAACACAGGTTAACATATACAGACAGAAACACAGGATAACAGAAACACAGGATAACATATACAGACAGAAACACAGGTTAACATATACAAACAGAAACACAGGTTAACATATACAGACAGAAACACAGGTTAACATATACAGACAGAAACACAGGTTAACATATACAGACAGAAACACAGGTTAACATATACAGACAGAAACACAGGATAACATATACAGACAGAAACACAGGTTAACATATACAGACAGAAACACAGGTTAACATATACAGACAGAAACACAGGTTAACATATACAGACAGAAACACAGGATAACAGAAACACAGGTTAACAGAAACACAGGTTAACATATACAGACAGAAACACAGGTTAACAGAAACACAGGTTAACAGAAACACAGGTTAACATATACAGACAGAAACACAGGATAACATATACAGACAGAAACACAGGGTAACAGAAACACAGGTTAACATATACAGACAGAAACACAGGTTAACATATACAGACAGAAACACAGGTTAACATATACAGACAGAAACACAGGTTAACAGAAACACAGGTTAACAGAAACACAGGTTAACATATACAGACAGAAACACAGGATAACAGAAACACAGGTTAACAGAAACACAGGTTAACATATACAGACAGAAACACAGGTTAACATATACAGACAGAAACACAGGTTAACATATACAGACAGAAACACAGGATAACAGAAACACAGGTTAACATATAGAGACAGAAACACAGGATAACATATACAGACAGAAACACAGGTTAATATATACAGACAGAAACACAGGTTAATATATACAGACAGAAACACAGGTTAACAGAAACACAGGTTAACATATAGAGACAGAAACACAGGATAACATATACAGACAGAAACACAGGTTAACATATACAGACAGAAACACAGGTTAACATATAGAGACAGAAACACAGGATAACATATACAGACAGAAACACAGGTTAATATATACAGACAGAAACACAGGTTAATATATACAGACAGAAACACAGGTTAACATATACAGACAGAAACACAGGATAACATATACAGACAGAAACACAGGTTAACATATACAGACAGAAACACAGGATAACAGAAACACAGGTTAACATATACAGACAGAAACACAGGTTAACAGAAACACAGGTTAACAGAAACACAGGTTAACATATACAGACAGAAACACAGGATAACAGAAACACAGGTTAACAGAAACACAGGTTAACATATACAGACAGAAACACAGGTTAACATATACAGACAGAAACACAGGTTAACATATACAGACAGAAACACAGGATAACAGAAACACAGGTTAACATATAGAGACAGAAACACAGGATAACATATACAGACAGAAACACAGGTTAATATATACAGACAGAAACACAGGTTAATATATACAGACAGAAACACAGGTTAACAGAAACACAGGTTAACATATAGAGACAGAAACACAGGATAACATATACAGACAGAAACACAGGTTAATATATACAGACAGAAACACAGGTTAACATATACAGACAGAAACACAGGATAACAGAAACACAGGTTAACATATAGAGACAGAAACACAGGATAACATATACAGACAGAAACACAGGTTAATATATACAGACAGAAACACAGGTTAATATATACAGACAGAAACACAGGTTAACATATACAGACAGAAACACAGGATAACATATACAGACAGAAACACAGGTTAACATATAGAGACAGAAACACAGGTTAACAGAAACACAGGTTAACATATACAAACAGAAACACAGGTTAACATATATAAGCAGACATATTTACTTACATGGTACAGACACGTTCTAGGAAGCTGCTGACCAGACTCTCATGTTTGCTACAGAGATCCTTCTGGAACTGATTCTTCATCCAGTCCTCTATGTTACAGACCTTGACCCTGGTGCTGTGCCACGTGACCGCCAGATAGCGCAGCGACGGTCCTAACACATAGTTCTCTCTCCTCAGCTCAGAGGGGGAGCGGAACAAGAGCAGTGACCACAGCCTGGGGTCCAGGTAGACCTCTCTGAGGCGATGGCAGGTCAGGGAGAAACACCTTCGACTGTCTTTATCCAGGTAGGAGAGGAGGTGGAGGAGACACTCCTGGTTCAACTGGGTGATGGTGAGGTCCGTAGTGGGCTGGATGAGCTTGGTGGTGCTGACGTCCATGGTTGAAGGCTGCATGGTGAGGAGACGCCGGCAGAAAGACACAGAAAGACTGGCTGACCAGACGCCGGCAGAAAGACACAGAAAGACTGGCTGACCAGGCTCCGATGGACAGACACAGAAAGACTGGCTGACTAGGCTCCGATGGACAGAGAGAGGCCTCGTCTGATCCTCGAGTCCCCAAAGCTTACCACTGACCAGCTGTCACCAGGCTACAATGAGGCAGCAGTAAATCGACTGTATTGTCCTGCCTGGATATATGATGCCTTCTCAGCACAGGCTGAGAGCTTGGAGCAGGGTGGGGGGCTGGAGGGTAACACAGTTGCTGCTGGACATATTAGGCTGTGGTATGGAGGTTATTTTGGGAGGTGGAGGACAACTGTTTGGTGGAGCTGTCAGAGATAGAAGTGTGTGAGCTAAGACACACTCTCCCTCTGTCAGACACAGACACACTCTCCCTCTGTCAGACACAGACACACTCTCCCTCTGTCAGACACAGACACACTCTCCCTCTGTCAGACACAGACACACTCTCCCTCTGTCAGACACAGACACACTCTCCCTCTGTCAGACACAGACACACTCTCCCTCTGTCAGACACAGACACACTCTCCCTCTGTCAGACACAGACACACTCTCCCTCTGTCAGACACAGACACACTCTCCCTCTGTCAGACACAGACACACTCTCCCTCTGTCAGACACAGACACACGGGCATCGACACACACTCCCTCTGTCAGACACAGACACACACTCCCTCTGTCAGACACAGACACACGGGCATAGACACACACTCCCTCTGTCAGACACAGACACACACTCCCTCTGTCAGACACAGACACACGGGCATAGACACACACTCCCTCTGTCAGACACACGGGCACAGACACAAACTCCTCTCTCCCATCTGTCAACCTGTTGCCTCCGCAGGTTCTGGCTCTCTGGACAAGGACAGATGTTTACACTAGTGTAGAGGTCCAAAATCTCAAATACATACATCAGCCTGAACATACACCTCAAATAGAAACAGTCTGTTCACTGGACGTGCTACCTTGTCCCCGGACCTGCTGTTTTGGACTCTCTCTCTACCGCACCTGCTGTCTCTAACTCTGAATAATCGGCTATGAAAAGCCAACGGACATTTACTCCTGAGGTGCTGACCTGTTCACCGGACGTGCTACCTGTCCCAGACCTGCTGTTTTCAACTCTCTAGAGACAGCAGGATCGGTAGAGATACTCTTAATGATCGGCTATGAAACCCTGACCTGTCTACCGGACGTGCTACCTGTCCCAGACCTGCTGTTATCAACTCTCTAGAGACAGCAGGAGCGGTAGAGATACTCTGAATGATCGGCTATGAAAAGCCAACTGACATTTACTCCTGAGGTGCTGACTTGCTGCACCCTCTACAACTACTGTGATTATTATTATTTGACCATGCTGGTCATTTATGAACATTTGAACATCTTGGCCATGTTCTGTTATAATCTCCACCCGGCACAGCCAGAAGAGGACTGGCCACCCCTCATAGCCTGGTTCCTCTCTAGGTTTCTTCCTAGGTTTAGACCTTTCATGGGAGTTTTTCCTTGCCACCGTGCTTCTACACCTGCATTGCTTGCTGTTTGGGGTTTTAGGCTGGGTTTCTGTACAGCACTTTCAGATATCAGCTGATGTAAGAAGGGCTATATAAATATTTTTTATTTATTGGTTGAAACATACATCAGCCTGAACAGATACACGACCGGTCAAAAGTTTGTACACACCTACTCAGTCAAGGGTTTTTCTTTATTTTTACTATTTTCTACATTGTAGAATAATGTTGAAGACATCAGAACTATTAACAGTTCAGATCCAGTGTTAAGGTGTAGACCCAGTGACAGGAGACATAAACCCACAGCTCCTACAGTTCAGATCCAGTGTTAATGTGTAGATCCAGTGACAGGAGACATAAACCCACAGCTCCATACAGTTCAGATCCAGTGTTAATGTGTAGACCCAGTGACAGGAGACATAAACCCCCAGCTCCATTCAGTTCAGACCCAGTGTTAATGTGTAGACCCAGTGACAGGAGACATAAACCCACAGCTCCATTCAGTTCAGACCCAGTGTTGATGTGTAGTCCCAGTGACAGGAGACATAAACCCACAGCTCCATTCAGTTCAGATCCAGTGTTAATGTGTAGACCCAGTGACAGGAGACATAAACCCCACAGCTCCTACAGTTCAGATCCAGTGTTAGTGTAGACCCAGTGACAGGAGACATAAACCCACAGCTCCTACAGTTCAGATCCAGTGTTAGTGTAGACCCAGTGACAGGAGACATAAACCCCACAGCTCCTACAGTTCAGATCCAGTGTTAATGTGTAGACCCAGTGACAGGAGACATAAACCCACAGCTCCTACAGTTCAGATCCAGTGTTAATGTGTAGACCCAGTGACAGGAGCCATAAACCCCCAGCTCAGATCCAGTGTTAATGTGTAGACCCAGTGACAGGAGACATAAACCCACAGCTCCATTCAGTTCAGATCCAGTGTTAAGGTGTAGACCCAGTGACAGGAGACATAAACCCACAGCTCCATTCAGTTCAGATCCAGTGTTAATGTGTAGATCCAGTGACAGGAGACATAAACCCACAGCTCCATTCAGTTCAGATCCAGTGACAGGAGACATAAACCCACCCCTCCATTCAGATCCAGTGTTAATGTGTAGACCCAGTGACAGGAGACATAAACCCACAGCTCCATTCAGTTCAGATCCAGTGTTAATGTGTAGACCCAGTGACAGGAGACATAAACCCACAGCTCCATTCAGTTCAGATCCAGTGTTAATGTGTAGACCCAGTGACAGGAGACATAAACCCACAGCTCCATTCAGTTCAGATCCAGTGACAGGAGACATAAACCCACAGCTCCATTCAGTTCAGATCCAGTGTTAATGTGTAGACCCAGTGACAGGAGACATAAACCCACCGCTCCATTCAGTTCAGATCCAGTGTTAATGTGTAGACCCAGTGTTAATGTGTAGACCCAGTGACAGGAGACATAAACCCACAGCTCCATTCAGTTCAGATCCAGTGTTAATGTGTAGACCCAGTGACAGGAGACACAAACCCACAGCTCCATTCAGTTCAGATCCAGTGTTAATGTGTAGACCCAGTGACAGGAGACATACACCCACAGCTCCTACAGTTCAGATCCAGTGTTAATGTGTAGACCCAGTGACAGGAGACATAAACCCCCAGCTCCTACAGTTCAGATCCAGTGTTAATGTGTAGACCCAGTGACAGGAGACATAAACCCACAGCTCCATTCAGTTCAGATCCAGTGACAGGAGACAAACCCACAGCTCCATTCAGTTCAGATCCAGTGTTAATGTGTAGACCCAGTGACAGGAGACATAAACCCACAGCTCCATTCAGTTCAGATCCAGTGACAGGAGACATAAACCCACAGCTCCATTCAGTTCAGATCCAGTGTTAATGTGTAGACCCAGTGACAGGAGACATAAACCCACAGCTCCTACAGTTCAGATCCAGTGTTAATGTGTAGACCCAGTGACAGGAGACATAAACCCACAGCTCCTACAGTTCAGATCCAGTGTTAATGTGTAGACCCAGTGACAGGAGACATAAACCCACAGCTCCTACAGTTCAGATCCAGTGTTGATGTGTAGACCCAGTGACAGGAGACATAAACCCACAGCTCCATTCAGTTCAGATCCAGTGTTAATGTGTAGACCCAGTGACAGGAGACATAAACCCACAGCTCCTACAGTTCAGACCCAGTGACAGGAGACATAAACCCACAGCTCCTACAGTTCAGATCCAGTGTTGATGTGTAGACCCAGTGACAGGAGACATAAACCCACAGCTCCTACAGTTCAGACCCAGTGACAGGAGACATAAACCCACAGCTCCATTCAGTTCAGATCCAGTGTTAATGTGTAGACCCAGTGACAGGAGACATAAACCCACAGCTCCTACAGTTCAGATCCAGTGTTGATGTGTAGACCCAGTGACAGGAGACATAAACCCACAGCTCCTACAGTTCAGATCCAGTGTTAATGTGTAGACCTAGTGACAGGAGACATAAACCCACAGCTCCTACAGTTCAGACCCAGTGACAGGAGACATAAACCCACAGCTCCTACAGTTCAGATCCAGTGTTGATGTGTAGACCCAGTGACAGGAGACATAAACCCACAGCTCCTACAGTTCAGACCCAGTGACAGGAGACATAAACCCACAGCTCCATTCAGTTCAGATCCAGTGTTAATGTGTAGACCCAGTGACAGGAGACATAAACCCACAGCTCCTACAGTTCAGATCCAGTGTTGATGTGTAGACCCAGTGACAGGAGACATAAACCCACAGCTCCTACAGTTCAGATCCAGTGTTAATGTGTAGACCTAGTGACAGGAGACATAAACCCACAGCTCCTACAGTTCAGACCCAGTGACAGGAGACATAAACCCACAGCTCCTACAGTTCAGATCCAGTGTTGATGTGTAGACCCAGTGACAGGAGACATAAACCCACAGCTCCATTCAGTTCAGATCCAGTGTTAATGTGTAGACCCAGTGACAGGAGACATAAACCCACAGCTCCTACAGTTCAGATCCAGTGTTGATGTGTAGACCCAGTGACAGGAGACATAAACCCACAGCTCCTACAGTTCAGACCCAGTGACAGGAGACATAAACCCACAGCTCCATTCAGTTCAGATCCAGTGTTAATGTGTAGACCCAGTGACAGGAGACATAAACCCACAGCTCCTACAGTTCAGATCCAGTGTTGATGTGTAGACCCAGTGACAGGAGACATAAACCCACAGCTCCTACAGTTCAGATCCAGTGTTAATGTGTAGACCTAGTGACAGGAGACATAAACCCACAGCTCCTACAGTTCAGACCCAGTGACAGGAGACATAAACCCACAGCTCCTACAGTTCAGATCCAGTGTTGATGTGTAGACCCAGTGACAGGAGACATAAACCCACAGCTCCTACAGTTCAGACCCAGTGACAGGAGACATAAACCCACAGCTCCATTCAGTTCAGATCCAGTGTTAATGTGTAGACCCAGTGACAGGAGACATAAACCCACAGCTCCTACAGTTCAGATCCAGTGTTGATGTGTAGACCCAGTGACAGGAGACATAAACCCACAGCTCCTACAGTTCAGATCCAGTGTTAATGTGTAGACCCAGTGACAGGAGACATAAACCCACAGCTCCTACAGTTCAGACCCAGTGACAGGAGACATAAACCCACAGCTCCTACAGTTCAGATCCAGTGTTAATGTGTAGACCTAGTGACAGGAGACATAAACCCACAGCTCCTACAGTTCAGACCCAGTGACAGGAGACATAAACCCACAGCTCCTACAGTTCAGATCCAGTGTTGATGTGTAGACCCAGTGACAGGAGACATAAACCCACAGCTCCATTCAGTTCAGATCCAGTGTTAATGTGTAGACCCAGTGACAGGAGACATAAACCCACAGCTCCTACAGTTCAGATCCAGTGTTGATGTGTAGACCCAGTGACAGGAGACATAAACCCACAGCTCCATTCAGTTCAGATCCAGTGTTAATGTGTAGACCCAGTGACAGGAGACATAAACCCACAGCTCCATTCAGTTCAGATCCAGTGTTAATGTGTAGACCCAGTGACAGGAGACATAAACCCACAGCTCCATTCAGTTCAGATCCAGTGTTAATGTGTAGACCCAGTGACAGGAGACATAAACCCACAGCTCCATTCAGTAGGGGTGTCTACCTGGGCCAAACCCTAACGACGCTGGGCGCCGTCCTATGAGACTCCCAATCACGGCCGACTCCTCTAGCCGACAGAAAGCCATGGACAACTCTTACTGGTTGTCTGTTTAGGCTACTGGGAACACAGTTTGTGATTGGCTAACAACATTTAGCTCTGTATAGGGGGAGATAAAATAACATATCATGAGGTGTTGAGGGAAAAGACAGATTACCTACAGATTGGACAGCCTTTTCTAGGCCTTTAGAGATAACAGGAAATACACAAGCCGTAGACTACACTACATGTGGCTACACCGGACTGTCGACCTGCACGGGGAAAACGCTACATTTCTAACGTTTTATTAATATCAACTATTCACCTTATGACGTTAGTATGGCGTTGGTACTGTATGACACGGTAGTTACAGTGAGGCGTCATGTAGACGTTAGTATGGCGTTGGTACTGTACGACACGGTAGTTAACAGTGAGGCGTCATGTAGACGTTAGTATGGCGTTGGTACTGTACGACACGGTAGTTAACAGTGAGGCGTCATGTAGACGTTAGTATGGCGTTGGTACTGTACGACACGGTAGTTAACAGTGAGGCGTCATGTAGACGTTAGTATGGCGTTGGTACTGTATGACACGGTAGTTACAGTGAGGCGTCGTGTAGACGTTAGTACGGCGTTAACAGTGAGGCGTCGTGTAGACGTTAGTATGGCGTTGGTACTGTATGACACGGTAGTTACAGTGAGGCGTCATGTAGACGTTAGTATGGCGTTGGTACTGTATGACACGGTAGTTACAGTGAGGCGTCATGTAGACGTTAATACGGCGTTGGTACTGTATGACACGGTAGTTACAGTGAGGCGTCATGTAGACGTTAGTATGGCGTTGGTACTGTATGACACGGTAGTTACAGTGAGGCGTCATGTAGACGTTAGTATGGCGTTGGTACTGTATGACACGGTAGTTAACAGTGAGGCGTCATGTAGACGTTAGTATGGCGTTGGTACTGTATGACAAGGTAGTTACAGTGAGGCGTCGTGTAGACGTTAGTATGGCGTTGGTACTGTATGACACGGTAGTTACAGTAAGGAGTCATGTAGACGTTAGTATGGCGTTGGTACTGTATGACACGGTAGTTACAGTGAGGCGTCATGTAGACGTTAGTATGGCGTTGGTACTGTATGACACGGTAGTTACAGTGAGGCGTCATGTAGACGTTAGTATGGCGTTGGTACTGTATGACACGGTAGTTAACAGTGAGGCGTCATGTAGACGTTAGTACGGCGTTGGTACTGTATGACACGGTAGTTACAGTGAGGCGTCATGTAGACGTTAGTATGGCGTTGGTACTGTATGACACGGTAGTTACAGTGAGGCGTCATGTAGACGTTAGTATGGCGTTGGTACTGTACGACACGGTAGTTAACAGTGAGGCGTCATGTAGACGTTAGTATGGCGTTGGTACTGTATGACACGGTAGTTAACAGTGAGGCGTCATGTAGACGTTACTACGGCGTTGGTACTGTATGACACGGTAGTTACAGTGAGGCGTCATGTAGACGTTACTACGGCGTTGGTACTGTATGACACGGTAGTTACAGTGAGGCGTCATGTAGACGTTAGTATGGCGTTGGTACTGTATGACACGGTAGTTACAGTGAGGCGTCATGTAGACGTTAGTATGGCGTTGGTACTGTATGACACGGTAGTTACAGTGAGGCGTCATGTAGACGTTAGTACGGCGTTGGTACTGTATGACACGGTAGTTACAGTGAGGCGTCATGTAGACGTTAGTATGGCGTTGGTACTGTATGACACGGTAGTTACAGTGAGGCGTCATGTAGACGTTAGTATGGCGTTGGTACTGTATGACACGGTAGTTACAGTGAGGCGTCATGTAGACGTTAGTATGGCGTTGGTACTGTATGACACGGTAGTTACAGTGAGGCGTCATGTAGACGTTAGTACGGCGTTGGTACTGTACGACACGGTAGTTACAGTGAGGAGTCATGTAGACGTTAGTATGGCGTTGGTACTGTACGACACGGTAGTTACAGTGAGGCGTCATGTAGACGTTAGTATGGCGTTGGTACTGTACGACACGGTAGTTACAGTGAGGAGTCATGTAGACGTTAGTATGGCGTTGGTACTGTATGACACGGTAGTTAACAGTGAGGCGTCATGTAGACGTTAGTATGGCGTTGGTACTGTATGACACGGTAGTTACAGTGAGGCGTCATGTAGACGTTAGTACGGCGTTGGTACTGTATGACACGGTAGTTACAGTGAGGCGTCATGTAGACGTTACTACGGCGTTGGTACTGTATGACACGGTAGTTACAGTGAGGCGTCATGTAGACGTTAGTATGGCGTTGGTACTGTACGACACGGTAGTTACAGTGAGGCGTCATGTAGACGTTAGTACGGCGTTGGTACTGTATGACACGGTAGTTACAGTGAGGCGTCATGTAGACGTTAGTATGGCGTTGGTACTGTATGACACGGTAGTTACAGTGAGGCGTCATGTAGACGTTAGTACGGCGTTGGTACTGTATGACACGGTAGTTACAGTGAGGCGTCATGTAGACGTTAGTATGGCGTTGGTACTGTACGACACGGTAGTTACAGTGAGGCGTCATGTAGACGTTAGTACGGCGTTGGTACTGTACGACACGGTAGTTACAGTGAGGCGTCATGTAGACGTTAGTATGGCGTTGGTACTGTACGACACGGTAGTTACAGTGAGGCGTCATGTAGACGTTAATACGGCGTTGGTACTGTATGACACGGTAGTTACAGTGAGGCGTCATGTAGACGTTAGTATGGCGTTGGTACTGTATGACACGGTAGTTACAGTGAGGCGTCATGTAGACGTTAGTATGGCGTTGGTACTGTATGACACAGTAGTTAACAGTGAGGCGTCATGTAGACGTTAGTATGGCGTTGGTACTGTATGACACGGTAGTTACAGTGAGGCGTCATGTAGACGTTAGTATGGCGTTGGTACTGTATGACACGGTAGTTACAGTGAGGCGTCATGTAGACGTTAGTATGGCGTTGGTACTGTATGACACGGTAGTTACAGTGAGGCGTCATGTAGACGTTAGTATGGCGTTAACAGTGAGGCGTCGTGTAGACGTTAGTATGGCGTTGGTACTGTATGACACGGTAGTTACAGTGAGGCGTCATGTAGACGTTAGTATGGCGTTGGTACTGTATGACACGGTAGTTAACAGTGAGGCGTCATGTAGACGTTAGTACGGCGTTGGTACTGTACGACACGGTAGTTACAGTGAGGCGTCATGTAGACGTTAGTATGGCGTTGGTACTGTACGACACGGTAGTTACAGTGAGGCGTCATGTAGACGTTAGTACGGCGTTGGTACTGTATGACACGGTAGTTACAGTGAGGCGTCATGTAGACGTTAGTATGGCGTTGGTACTGTATGACACGGTAGTTACAGTGAGGCGTCATGTAGACGTTAGTATGGCGTTGGTACTGTATGACACGGTAGTTACAGTGAGGCGTCGTGTAGACGTTAGTACGGCGTTAACAGTGAGGCGTCGTGTAGACGTTAGTATGGCGTTGGTACTGTATGACACGGTAGTTACAGTGAGGCGTCATGTAGACGTTAGTATGGCGTTGGTACTGTATGACACGGTAGTTACAGTGAGGCGTCATGTAGACGTTAATACGGCGTTGGTACTGTATGACACGGTAGTTACAGTGAGGCGTCATGTAGACGTTAGTATGGCGTTGGTACTGTATGACACGGTAGTTAACAGTGAGGCGTCATGTAGACGTTAGTATGGCGTTGGTACTGTATGACACGGTAGTTACAGTGAGGCGTCATGTAGACGTTAGTATGGCGTTGGTACTGTATGACACGGTAGTTACAGTGAGGCGTCATGTAGACGTTAGTACGGCGTTGGTACTGTATGACACGGTAGTAACAGTGAGGCGTCATGTAGACGTTAGTATGGCGTTGGTACTGTATGACACGGTAGTAACAGTGAGGCGTCATGTAGACGTTAGTATGGCGTTGGTACTGTATGACACGGTAGTTACAGTGAGGCGTCATGTAGACGTTAGTATGGCGTTGGTACTGTATGACACGGTAGTTACAGTGAGGCGTCATGTAGACGTTAGTATGGCGTTGGTACTGTATGACAAGGTAGTTACAGTGAGGCGTCGTGTAGACGTTAGTATGGCGTTGGTACTGTATGACACGGTAGTTACAGTAAGGAGTCATGTAGACGTTAGTATGGCGTTGGTACTGTATGACACGGTAGTTACAGTGAGGCGTCATGTAGACGTTAGTATGGCGTTGGTACTGTATGACACGGTAGTTACAGTGAGGCGTCATGTAGACGTTAGTATGGCGTTGGTACTGTATGACACGGTAGTTAACAGTGAGGCGTCATGTAGACGTTAGTACGGCGTTGGTACTGTATGACACGGTAGTTACAGTGAGGCGTCATGTAGACGTTAGTATGGCGTTGGTACTGTATGACACGGTAGTTACAGTGAGGCGTCATGTAGACGTTAGTATGGCGTTGGTACTGTACGACACGGTAGTTAACAGTGAGGCGTCATGTAGACGTTAGTATGGCGTTGGTACTGTATGACACGGTAGTTAACAGTGAGGCGTCATGTAGACGTTACTACGGCGTTGGTACTGTATGACACGGAAGTTACAGTGAGGCGTCATGTAGACGTTACTACGGCGTTGGTACTGTATGACACGGTAGTTACAGTGAGGCGTCATGTAGACGTTAGTATGGCGTTGGTACTGTATGACACGGTAGTTACAGTGAGGCGTCATGTAGACGTTAGTATGGCGTTGGTACTGTACGACACGGTAGTTACAGTGAGGCGTCATGTAGACGTTAGTATGGCGTTGGTACTGTATGACACGGTAGTTACAGTGAGGCGTCATGTAGACGTTAGTACGGCGTTGGTACTGTATGACACGGTAGTTACAGTGAGGCGTCATGTAGACGTTAGTATGGCGTTGGTACTGTATGACACGGTAGTTACAGTGAGGCGTCATGTAGACGTTAGTATGGCGTTGGTACTGTATGACACGGTAGTTACAGTGAGGCGTCATGTAGACGTTAGTACGGCGTTGGTACTGTACGACACGGTAGTTACAGTGAGGAGTCATGTAGACGTTAGTATGGCGTTGGTACTGTACGACACGGTAGTTACAGTGAGGCGTCATGTAGACGTTAGTATGGCGTTGGTACTGTACGACACGGTAGTTACAGTGAGGAGTCATGTAGACGTTAGTATGGCGTTGGTACTGTATGACACGGTAGTTACAGTGAGGCGTCATGTAGACGTTAGTACGGCGTTGGTACTGTATGACACGGTAGTTACAGTGAGGCGTCATGTAGACGTTACTACGGCGTTGGTACTGTATGACACGGTAGTTACAGTGAGGCGTCATGTAGACGTTAGTACGGCGTTGGTACTGTATGACACGGTAGTTACAGTGAGGCGTCATGTAGACGTTAGTACGGCGTTGGTACTGTATGACACGGTAGTTACAGTGAGGCGTCATGTAGACGTTAGTACGGCGTTGGTACTGTACGACACGGTAGTTACAGTGAGGCGTCATGTAGACGTTATTATGGCGTTGGTACTGTACGACACGGTAGTTACAGTGAGGCGTCATGTAGACGTTAGTACGGCGTTGGTACTGTATGACACGGTAGTTACAGTGAGGCGTCATGTAGACGTTAGTATGGCGTTGGTACTGTATGACACGGTAGTTACAGTGAGGCGTCATGTAGACGTTAGTATGGCGTTGGTACTGTATGACACGGTAGTTACAGTGAGGCGTCGTGTAGACGTTAGTACGGCGTTAACAGTGAGGCGTCGTGTAGACGTTAGTATGGCGTTGGTACTGTATGACACGGTAGTTACAGTGAGGCGTCATGTAGACGTTAGTATGGCGTTGGTACTGTATGACACGGTAGTTACAGTGAGGCGTCATGTAGACGTTAATACGGCGTTGGTACTGTATGACACGGTAGTTACAGTGAGGCGTCATGTAGACGTTAGTATGGCGTTGGTACTGTATGACACGGTAGTTACAGTGAGGCGTCATGTAGACGTTAGTACGGCGTTGGTACTGTATGACACGGTAGTTAACAGTGAGGCGTCATGTAGACGTTAGTACGGCGTTGGTACTGTATGACACGGTAGTTACAGTGAGGCGTCATGTAGACGTTAGTACGGCGTTGGTACTGTATGACACGGTAGTAACAGTGAGGCGTCATGTAGACGTTAGTATGGCGTTGGTACTGTATGACACGGTAGTAACAGTGAGGCGTCATGTAGACGTTAGTATGGCGTTGGTACTGTATGACACGGTAGTTACAGTGAGGCGTCATGTAGACGTTAGTATGGCGTTGGTACTGTATGACACGGTAGTTACAGTGAGGCGTCATGTAGACGTTAGTATGGCGTTGGTACTGTATGACAAGGTAGTTACAGTGAGGCGTCGTGTAGACGTTAGTATGGCGTTGGTACTGTATGACACGGTAGTTACAGTAAGGAGTCATGTAGACGTTAGTATGGCGTTGGTACTGTATGACACGGTAGTTACAGTGAGGCGTCATGTAGACGTTAGTATGGCGTTGGTACTGTATGACACGGTAGTTAACAGTGAGGCGTCATGTAGACGTTAGTACGGCGTTGGTACTGTATGACACGGTAGTTACAGTGAGGCGTCATGTAGACGTTAGTATGGCGTTGGTACTGTATGACACGGTAGTTAACAGTGAGGCGTCATGTAGACGTTAGTACGGCGTTGGTACTGTATGACACGGTAGTTACAGTGAGGCGTCATGTAGACGTTAGTATGGCGTTGGTACTGTATGACACGGTAGTTACAGTGAGGCGTCATGTAGACGTTAGTATGGCGTTGGTACTGTATGACACGGTAGTTACTGTGAGGCGTCATGTAGACGTTAGTACGGCGTTGGTACTGTATGACACGGTAGTTACAGTGAGGCGTCATGTAGACGTTAGTATGGCGTTGGTACTGTATGACACGGTAGTTACAGTGAGGCGTCTTGTAGACGTTAGTATGGCGTTGGTACTGTATGACACGGTAGTTACAGTGAGGCGTCATGTAGACGTTAGTATGGCGTTGGTACTGTACGACACGGTAGTTACAGTGAGGCGTCATGTAGACGTTAGTACGGCGTTGGTACTGTATGACACGGTAGTTACAGTGAGGCGTCATGTAGACGTTAGTATGGCGTTGGTACTGTATGACACGGTAGTTACAGTGAGGCGTCATGTAGACGTTAGTATGGCGTTGGTACTGTATGACACGGTAGTTACAGTGAGGCGTCGTGTAGACGTTAGTACGGCGTTAACAGTGAGGCGTCGTGTAGACGTTAGTATGGCGTTGGTACTGTATGACACGGTAGTTACAGTGAGGCGTCATGTAGACGTTAGTATGGCGTTGGTACTGTATGACACGGTAGTTACAGTGAGGCGTCATGTAGACGTTAATACGGCGTTGGTACTGTATGACACGGTAGTTACAGTGAGGCGTCATGTAGACGTTAGTATGGCGTTGGTACTGTATGACACGGTAGTTACAGTGAGGCGTCATGTAGACGTTAGTATGGCGTTGGTACTGTATGACACGGTAGTTAACAGTGAGGCGTCATGTAGACGTTAGTATGGCGTTGGTACTGTATGACACGGTAGTTACAGTGAGGCGTCATGTAGACGTTAGTATGGCGTTGGTACTGTATGACACGGTAGTTACAGTGAGGCGTCATGTAGACGTTAGTACGGCGTTGGTACTGTATGACACGGTAGTAACAGTGAGGCGTCATGTAGACGTTAGTATGGCGTTGGTACTGTATGACACGGTAGTAACAGTGAGGCGTCATGTAGACGTTAGTATGGCGTTGGTACTGTATGACACGGTAGTTACAGTGAGGCGTCATGTAGACGTTAGTATGGCGTTGGTACTGTATGACACGGTAGTTACAGTGAGGCGTCATGTAGACGTTAGTATGGCGTTGGTACTGTATGACAAGGTAGTTACAGTGAGGCGTCGTGTAGACGTTAGTATGGCGTTGGTACTGTATGACACGGTAGTTACAGTAAGGAGTCATGTAGACGTTAGTATGGCGTTGGTACTGTATGACACGGTAGTTACAGTGAGGCGTCATGTAGACGTTAGTATGGCGTTGGTACTGTATGACACGGTAGTTAACAGTGAGGCGTCATGTAGACGTTAGTACGGCGTTGGTACTGTATGACACGGTAGTTACAGTGAGGCGTCATGTAGACGTTAGTATGGCGTTGGTACTGTATGACACGGTAGTTACAGTGAGGCGTCATGTAGACGTTAGTATGGCGTTGGTACTGTACGACACGGTAGTTAACAGTGAGGCGTCATGTAGACGTTAGTATGGCGTTGGTACTGTATGACACGGTAGTTAACAGTGAGGCGTCATGTAGACGTTACTACGGCGTTGGTACTGTATGACACGGTAGTTACAGTGAGGCGTCATGTAGACGTTACTACGGCGTTGGTACTGTATGACACGGTAGTTACAGTGAGGCGTCATGTAGACGTTAGTATGGCGTTGGTACTGTATGACACGGTAGTTACAGTGAGGCGTCATGTAGACGTTAGTATGGCGTTGGTACTGTACGACACGGTAGTTACAGTGAGGCGTCATGTAGACGTTAGTATGGCGTTGGTACTGTATGACACGGTAGTTACAGTGAGGCGTCATGTAGACGTTAGTACGGCGTTGGTACTGTATGACACGGTAGTTACAGTGAGGCGTCATGTAGACGTTAGTATGGCGTTGGTACTGTATGACACGGTAGTTACAGTGAGGCGTCATGTAGACGTTAGTATGGCGTTGGTACTGTATGACACGGTAGTTACAGTGAGGCGTCATGTAGACGTTAGTACGGCGTTGGTACTGTACGACACGGTAGTTACAGTGAGGAGTCATGTAGACGTTAGTATGGCGTTGGAACTGTACGACACGGTAGTTACAGTGAGGCGTCATGTAGACGTTAGTATGGCGTTGGTACTGTACGACACGGTAGTTACAGTGAGGAGTCATGTAGACGTTAGTATGGCGTTGGTACTGTATGACACGGTAGTTAACAGTGAGGCGTCATGTAGACGTTAGTATGGCGTTGGTACTGTATGACACGGTAGTTACAGTGAGGCGTCATGTAGACGTTAATACGGCGTTGGTACTGTATGACACGGTAGTTACAGTGAGGCGTCATGTAGACGTTAGTATGGCGTTGGTACTGTATGACACGGTAGTTAACAGTGAGGCGTCATGTAGACGTTAGTATGGCGTTGGTACTGTATGACACGGTAGTTACAGTGAGGCGTCATGTAGACGTTAGTATGGCGTTGGTACTGTATGACACGGTAGTTACAGTGAGGCGTCATGTAGACGTTAGTACGGCGTTGGTACTGTATGACACGGTAGTAACAGTGAGGCGTCATGTAGACGTTAGTATGGCGTTGGTACTGTATGACACGGTAGTAACAGTGAGGCGTCATGTAGACGTTAGTATGGCGTTGGTACTGTATGACACGGTAGTTACAGTGAGGCGTCATGTAGACGTTAGTATGGCGTTGGTACTGTATGACACGGTAGTTACAGTGAGGCGTCATGTAGACGTTAGTATGGCGTTGGTACTGTATGACAAGGTAGTTACAGTGAGGCGTCGTGTAGACGTTAGTATGGCGTTGGTACTGTATGACACGGTAGTTACAGTAAGGAGTCATGTAGACGTTAGTATGGCGTTGGTACTGTATGACACGGTAGTTACAGTGAGGCGTCATGTAGACGTTAGTATGGCGTTGGTACTGTATGACACGGTAGTTACAGTGAGGCGTCATGTAGACGTTAGTATGGCGTTGGTACTGTATGACACGGTAGTTAACAGTGAGGCGTCATGTAGACGTTAGTACGGCGTTGGTACTGTATGACACGGTAGTTACAGTGAGGCGTCATGTAGACGTTAGTATGGCGTTGGTACTGTATGACACGGTAGTTACAGTGAGGCGTCATGTAGACGTTAGTATGGCGTTGGTACTGTACGACACGGTAGTTAACAGTGAGGCGTCATGTAGACGTTAGTATGGCGTTGGTACTGTATGACACGGTAGTTAACAGTGAGGCGTCATGTAGACGTTACTACGGCGTTGGTACTGTATGACACGGAAGTTACAGTGAGGCGTCATGTAGACGTTACTACGGCGTTGGTACTGTATGACACGGTAGTTACAGTGAGGCGTCATGTAGACGTTAGTATGGCGTTGGTACTGTATGACACGGTAGTTACAGTGAGGCGTCATGTAGACGTTAGTATGGCGTTGGTACTGTACGACACGGTAGTTACAGTGAGGCGTCATGTAGACGTTAGTATGGCGTTGGTACTGTATGACACGGTAGTTACAGTGAGGCGTCATGTAGACGTTAGTACGGCGTTGGTACTGTATGACACGGTAGTTACAGTGAGGCGTCATGTAGACGTTAGTATGGCGTTGGTACTGTATGACACGGTAGTTACAGTGAGGCGTCATGTAGACGTTAGTATGGCGTTGGTACTGTATGACACGGTAGTTACAGTGAGGCGTCATGTAGACGTTAGTACGGCGTTGGTACTGTACGACACGGTAGTTACAGTGAGGAGTCATGTAGACGTTAGTATGGCGTTGGTACTGTACGACACGGTAGTTACAGTGAGGCGTCATGTAGACGTTAGTATGGCGTTGGTACTGTACGACACGGTAGTTACAGTGAGGAGTCATGTAGACGTTAGTATGGCGTTGGTACTGTATGACACGGTAGTTACAGTGAGGCGTCATGTAGACGTTAGTACGGCGTTGGTACTGTATGACACGGTAGTTACAGTGAGGCGTCATGTAGACGTTACTACGGCGTTGGTACTGTATGACACGGTAGTTACAGTGAGGCGTCATGTAGACGTTAGTACGGCGTTGGTACTGTATGACACGGTAGTTACAGTGAGGCGTCATGTAGACGTTAGTACGGCGTTGGTACTGTATGACACGGTAGTTACAGTGAGGCGTCATGTAGACGTTAGTACGGCGTTGGTACTGTACGACACGGTAGTTACAGTGAGGCGTCATGTAGACGTTAGTATGGCGTTGGTACTGTACGACACGGTAGTTACAGTGAGGCGTCATGTAGACGTTAGTACGGCGTTGGTACTGTATGACACGGTAGTTACAGTGAGGCGTCATGTAGACGTTAGTATGGCGTTGGTACTGTATGACACGGTAGTTACAGTGAGGCGTCATGTAGACGTTAGTATGGCGTTGGTACTGTATGACACGGTAGTTACAGTGAGGCGTCGTGTAGACGTTAGTACGGCGTTAACAGTGAGGCGTCGTGTAGACGTTAGTATGGCGTTGGTACTGTATGACACGGTAGTTACAGTGAGGCGTCATGTAGACGTTAGTATGGCGTTGGTACTGTATGACACGGTAGTTACAGTGAGGCGTCATGTAGACGTTAATACGGCGTTGGTACTGTATGACACGGTAGTTACAGTGAGGCGTCATGTAGACGTTAGTATGGCGTTGGTACTGTATGACACGGTAGTTACAGTGAGGCGTCATGTAGACGTTAGTACGGCGTTGGTACTGTATGACACGGTAGTTAACAGTGAGGCGTCATGTAGACGTTAGTACGGCGTTGGTACTGTATGACACGGTAGTTACAGTGAGGCGTCATGTAGACGTTAGTACGGCGTTGGTACTGTATGACACGGTAGTAACAGTGAGGCGTCATGTAGACGTTAGTATGGCGTTGGTACTGTATGACACGGTAGTAACAGTGAGGCGTCATGTAGACGTTAGTATGGCGTTGGTACTGTATGACACGGTAGTTACAGTGAGGCGTCATGTAGACGTTAGTATGGCGTTGGTACTGTATGACACGGTAGTTACAGTGAGGCGTCATGTAGACGTTAGTATGGCGTTGGTACTGTATGACAAGGTAGTTACAGTGAGGCGTCGTGTAGACGTTAGTATGGCGTTGGTACTGTATGACACGGTAGTTACAGTAAGGAGTCATGTAGACGTTAGTATGGCGTTGGTACTGTATGACACGGTAGTTACAGTGAGGCGTCATGTAGACGTTAGTATGGCGTTGGTACTGTATGACACGGTAGTTAACAGTGAGGCGTCATGTAGACGTTAGTACGGCGTTGGTACTGTATGACACGGTAGTTACAGTGAGGCGTCATGTAGACGTTAGTATGGCGTTGGTACTGTATGACACGGTAGTTAACAGTGAGGCGTCATGTAGACGTTAGTACGGCGTTGGTACTGTATGACACGGTAGTTACAGTGAGGCGTCATGTAGACGTTAGTATGGCGTTGGTACTGTATGACACGGTAGTTACAGTGAGGCGTCATGTAGACGTTAGTATGGCGTTGGTACTGTAGGACACGGTAGTTACTGTGAGGCGTCATGTAGACGTTAGTACGGCGTTGGTACTGTATGACACGGTAGTTACAGTGAGGCGTCATGTAGACGTTAGTATGGCGTTGGTACTGTATGACACGGTAGTTACAGTGAGGCGTCTTGTAGACGTTAGTATGGCGTTGGTACTGTATGACACGGTAGTTACAGTGAGGCGTCATGTAGACGTTAGTATGGCGTTGGTACTGTACGACACGGTAGTTACAGTGAGGCGTCATGTAGACGTTAGTACGGCGTTGGTACTGTATGACACGGTAGTTACAGTGAGGCGTCATGTAGACGTTAGTATGGCGTTGGTACTGTATGACACGGTAGTTACAGTGAGGCGTCATGTAGACGTTAGTATGGCGTTGGTACTGTATGACACGGTAGTTACAGTGAGGCGTCGTGTAGACGTTAGTACGGCGTTAACAGTGAGGCGTCGTGTAGACGTTAGTATGGCGTTGGTACTGTATGACACGGTAGTTACAGTGAGGCGTCATGTAGACGTTAGTATGGCGTTGGTACTGTATGACACGGTAGTTACAGTGAGGCGTCATGTAGACGTTAATACGGCGTTGGTACTGTATGACACGGTAGTTACAGTGAGGCGTCATGTAGACGTTAGTATGGCGTTGGTACTGTATGACACGGTAGTTACAGTGAGGCGTCATGTAGACGTTAGTATGGCGTTGGTACTGTATGACACGGTAGTTAACAGTGAGGCGTCATGTAGACGTTAGTATGGCGTTGGTACTGTATGACACGGTAGTTACAGTGAGGCGTCATGTAGACGTTAGTATGGCGTTGGTACTGTATGACACGGTAGTTACAGTGAGGCGTCATGTAGACGTTAGTACGGCGTTGGTACTGTATGACACGGTAGTAACAGTGAGGCGTCATGTAGACGTTAGTATGGCGTTGGTACTGTATGACACGGTAGTAACAGTGAGGCGTCATGTAGACGTTAGTATGGCGTTGGTACTGTATGACACGGTAGTTACAGTGAGGCGTCATGTAGACGTTAGTATGGCGTTGGTACTGTATGACACGGTAGTTACAGTGAGGCGTCATGTAGACGTTAGTATGGCGTTGGTACTGTATGACAAGGTAGTTACAGTGAGGCGTCGTGTAGACGTTAGTATGGCGTTGGTACTGTATGACACGGTAGTTACAGTAAGGAGTCATGTAGACGTTAGTATGGCGTTGGTACTGTATGACACGGTAGTTACAGTGAGGCGTCATGTAGACGTTAGTATGGCGTTGGTACTGTATGACACGGTAGTTAACAGTGAGGCGTCATGTAGACGTTAGTACGGCGTTGGTACTGTATGACACGGTAGTTACAGTGAGGCGTCATGTAGACGTTAGTATGGCGTTGGTACTGTATGACACGGTAGTTACAGTGAGGCGTCATGTAGACGTTAGTATGGCGTTGGTACTGTACGACACGGTAGTTAACAGTGAGGCGTCATGTAGACGTTAGTATGGCGTTGGTACTGTATGACACGGTAGTTAACAGTGAGGCGTCATGTAGACGTTACTACGGCGTTGGTACTGTATGACACGGTAGTTACAGTGAGGCGTCATGTAGACGTTACTACGGCGTTGGTACTGTATGACACGGTAGTTACAGTGAGGCGTCATGTAGACGTTAGTATGGCGTTGGTACTGTATGACACGGTAGTTACAGTGAGGCGTCATGTAGACGTTAGTATGGCGTTGGTACTGTACGACACGGTAGTTACAGTGAGGCGTCATGTAGACGTTAGTATGGCGTTGGTACTGTATGACACGGTAGTTACAGTGAGGCGTCATGTAGACGTTAGTACGGCGTTGGTACTGTATGACACGGTAGTTACAGTGAGGCGTCATGTAGACGTTAGTATGGCGTTGGTACTGTATGACACGGTAGTTACAGTGAGGCGTCATGTAGACGTTAGTATGGCGTTGGTACTGTATGACACGGTAGTTACAGTGAGGCGTCATGTAGACGTTAGTACGGCGTTGGTACTGTACGACACGGTAGTTACAGTGAGGAGTCATGTAGACGTTAGTATGGCGTTGGAACTGTACGACACGGTAGTTACAGTGAGGCGTCATGTAGACGTTAGTATGGCGTTGGTACTGTACGACACGGTAGTTACAGTGAGGAGTCATGTAGACGTTAGTATGGCGTTGGTACTGTATGACACGGTAGTTAACAGTGAGGCGTCATGTAGACGTTAGTATGGCGTTGGTACTGTATGACACGGTAGTTACAGTGAGGCGTCATGTAGACGTTAGTATGGCGTTGGTACTGTACGACACGGTAGTTACAGTGAGGCGTCATGTAGACGTTAGTATGGCGTTGGTACTGTACGACACGGTAGTTACAGTGAGGCGTCATGTAGACGTTAGTACGGCGTTGGTACTGTACGACACGGTAGTTACAGTGAGGCGTCATGTAGACGTTAGTATGGCGTTGGTACTGTACGACACGGTAGTTACAGTGAGGCGTCATGTAGACGTTAGTACGGCGTTGGTACTGTATGACACGGTAGTTACAGTGAGGCGTCATGTAGACGTTAGTATGGCGTTGGTACTGTATGACACGGTAGTTACAGTGAGGCGTCATGTAGACGTTAGTATGGCGTTGGTACTGTATGACACGGTAGTTACAGTGAGGCGTCGTGTAGACGTTAGTACGGCGTTAACAGTGAGGCGTCGTGTAGACGTTAGTATGGCGTTGGTACTGTATGACACGGTAGTTACAGTGAGGCGTCATGTAGACGTTAGTATGGCGTTGGTACTGTATGACACGGTAGTTACAGTGAGGCGTCATGTAGACGTTAATACGGCGTTGGTACTGTATGACACGGTAGTTACAGTGAGGCGTCATGTAGACGTTAGTATGGCGTTGGTACTGTATGACACGGTAGTTACAGTGAGGCGTCATGTAGACGTTAGTACGGCGTTGGTACTGTATGACACGGTAGTTAACAGTGAGGCGTCATGTAGACGTTAGTACGGCGTTGGTACTGTATGACACGGTAGTTACAGTGAGGCGTCATGTAGACGTTAGTACGGCGTTGGTACTGTATGACACGGTAGTAACAGTGAGGCGTCATGTAGACGTTAGTATGGCGTTGGTACTGTATGACACGGTAGTAACAGTGAGGCGTCATGTAGACGTTAGTATGGCGTTGGTACTGTATGACACGGTAGTTACAGTGAGGCGTCATGTAGACGTTAGTATGGCGTTGGTACTGTATGACACGGTAGTTACAGTGAGGCGTCATGTAGACGTTAGTATGGCGTTGGTACTGTATGACAAGGTAGTTACAGTGAGGCGTCGTGTAGACGTTAGTATGGCGTTGGTACTGTATGACACGGTAGTTACAGTAAGGAGTCATGTAGACGTTAGTATGGCGTTGGTACTGTATGACACGGTAGTTACAGTGAGGCGTCATGTAGACGTTAGTATGGCGTTGGTACTGTATGACACGGTAGTTAACAGTGAGGCGTCATGTAGACGTTAGTACGGCGTTGGTACTGTATGACACGGTAGTTACAGTGAGGCGTCATGTAGACGTTAGTATGGCGTTGGTACTGTATGACACGGTAGTTAACAGTGAGGCGTCATGTAGACGTTAGTACGGCGTTGGTACTGTATGACACGGTAGTTACAGTGAGGCGTCATGTAGACGTTAGTATGGCGTTGGTACTGTATGACACGGTAG
Source organism: Salvelinus fontinalis (assembly GCF_029448725.1). Taxonomy (NCBI): domain Eukaryota; kingdom Metazoa; phylum Chordata; class Actinopteri; order Salmoniformes; family Salmonidae; genus Salvelinus; species Salvelinus fontinalis. The sequence continues at coordinate 1,975,799 of NW_026600210.1, read as the reverse complement.
TTACAGTGAGGCGTCATGTAGACGTTAGTATGGCGTTGGTACTGTATGACACGGTAGTTACTGTGAGGCGTCATGTAGACGTTAGTACGGCGTTGGTACTGTATGACACGGTAGTTACAGTGAGGCGTCATGTAGACGTTAGTATGGCGTTGGTACTGTATGACACGGTAGTTACAGTGAGGCGTCTTGTAGACGTTAGTATGGCGTTGGTACTGTATGACACGGTAGTTACAGTGAGGCGTCATGTAGACGTTAGTATGGCGTTGGTACTGTACGACACGGTAGTTACAGTGAGGCGTCATGTAGACGTTAGTACGGCGTTGGTACTGTATGACACGGTAGTTACAGTGAGGCGTCATGTAGACGTTAGTATGGCGTTGGTACTGTATGACACGGTAGTTACAGTGAGGCGTCATGTAGACGTTAGTATGGCGTTGGTACTGTATGACACGGTAGTTACAGTGAGGCGTCGTGTAGACGTTAGTACGGCGTTAACAGTGAGGCGTCGTGTAGACGTTAGTATGGCGTTGGTACTGTATGACACGGTAGTTACAGTGAGGCGTCATGTAGACGTTAGTATGGCGTTGGTACTGTATGACACGGTAGTTACAGTGAGGCGTCATGTAGACGTTAATACGGCGTTGGTACTGTATGACACGGTAGTTACAGTGAGGCGTCATGTAGACGTTAGTATGGCGTTGGTACTGTATGACACGGTAGTTACAGTGAGGCGTCATGTAGACGTTAGTATGGCGTTGGTACTGTATGACACGGTAGTTAACAGTGAGGCGTCATGTAGACGTTAGTATGGCGTTGGTACTGTATGACACGGTAGTTACAGTGAGGCGTCATGTAGACGTTAGTATGGCGTTGGTACTGTATGACACGGTAGTTACAGTGAGGCGTCATGTAGACGTTAGTACGGCGTTGGTACTGTATGACACGGTAGTAACAGTGAGGCGTCATGTAGACGTTAGTATGGCGTTGGTACTGTATGACACGGTAGTAACAGTGAGGCGTCATGTAGACGTTAGTATGGCGTTGGTACTGTATGACACGGTAGTTACAGTGAGGCGTCATGTAGACGTTAGTATGGCGTTGGTACTGTATGACACGGTAGTTACAGTGAGGCGTCATGTAGACGTTAGTATGGCGTTGGTACTGTATGACAAGGTAGTTACAGTGAGGCGTCGTGTAGACGTTAGTATGGCGTTGGTACTGTATGACACGGTAGTTACAGTAAGGAGTCATGTAGACGTTAGTATGGCGTTGGTACTGTATGACACGGTAGTTACAGTGAGGCGTCATGTAGACGTTAGTATGGCGTTGGTACTGTATGACACGGTAGTTAACAGTGAGGCGTCATGTAGACGTTAGTACGGCGTTGGTACTGTATGACACGGTAGTTACAGTGAGGCGTCATGTAGACGTTAGTATGGCGTTGGTACTGTATGACACGGTAGTTACAGTGAGGCGTCATGTAGACGTTAGTATGGCGTTGGTACTGTACGACACGGTAGTTAACAGTGAGGCGTCATGTAGACGTTAGTATGGCGTTGGTACTGTATGACACGGTAGTTAACAGTGAGGCGTCATGTAGACGTTACTACGGCGTTGGTACTGTATGACACGGTAGTTACAGTGAGGCGTCATGTAGACGTTACTACGGCGTTGGTACTGTATGACACGGTAGTTACAGTGAGGCGTCATGTAGACGTTAGTATGGCGTTGGTACTGTATGACACGGTAGTTACAGTGAGGCGTCATGTAGACGTTAGTATGGCGTTGGTACTGTACGACACGGTAGTTACAGTGAGGCGTCATGTAGACGTTAGTATGGCGTTGGTACTGTATGACACGGTAGTTACAGTGAGGCGTCATGTAGACGTTAGTACGGCGTTGGTACTGTATGACACGGTAGTTACAGTGAGGCGTCATGTAGACGTTAGTATGGCGTTGGTACTGTATGACACGGTAGTTACAGTGAGGCGTCATGTAGACGTTAGTATGGCGTTGGTACTGTATGACACGGTAGTTACAGTGAGGCGTCATGTAGACGTTAGTACGGCGTTGGTACTGTACGACACGGTAGTTACAGTGAGGAGTCATGTAGACGTTAGTATGGCGTTGGAACTGTACGACACGGTAGTTACAGTGAGGCGTCATGTAGACGTTAGTATGGCGTTGGTACTGTACGACACGGTAGTTACAGTGAGGAGTCATGTAGACGTTAGTATGGCGTTGGTACTGTATGACACGGTAGTTAACAGTGAGGCGTCATGTAGACGTTAGTATGGCGTTGGTACTGTATGACACGGTAGTTACAGTGAGGCGTCATGTAGACGTTAGTATGGCGTTGGTACTGTACGACACGGTAGTTACAGTGAGGCGTCATGTAGACGTTAGTATGGCGTTGGTACTGTACGACACGGTAGTTACAGTGAGGCGTCATGTAGACGTTAATACGGCGTTGGTACTGTATGACACGGTAGTTACAGTGAGGCGTCATGTAGACGTTAGTATGGCGTTAACAGTGAGGCGTCGTGTAGACGTTAGTATGGCGTTGGTACTGTATGACACGGTAGTTACAGTGAGGCGTCATGTAGACGTTAGTATGGCGTTGGTACTGTATGACACGGTAGTTACAGTGAGGCGTCATGTAGACGTTAGTATGGCGTTGGTACTGTATGACACGGTAGTTACAGTGAGGCGTCATGTAGACGTTAGTATGGCGTTGGTACTGTATGACACGGTAGTTACAGTGAGGCGTCATGTAGACGTTAGTATGGCGTTGGTACTGTATGACACGGTAGTTACAGTGAGGCGTCATGTAGACGTTAGTATGGCGTTGGTACTGTATGACACGGTAGTTACAGTGAGGCGTCATGTAGACGTTAGTATGGCGTTGGTACTGTATGACACGGTAGTTACAGTGAGGCGTCATGTAGACGTTAGTACGGCGTTGGTACTGTATGACACGGTAGTTACAGTGAGGCGTCATGTAGACGTTAGTATGGCGTTGGTACTGTATGACACGGTAGTTACAGTGAGGCGTCTTGTAGACGTTAGTATGGCGTTGGTACTGTATGACACGGTAGTTACAGTGAGGCGTCATGTAGACGTTAGTATGGCGTTGGTACTGTATGACACGGTAGTTACAGTGAGGCGTCATGTAGACGTTAGTATGGCGTTGGTACTGTATGACACGGTAGTTACAGTGAGGCGTCATGTAGACGTTAGTATGGCGTTGGAACTGTATGACACGGTAGTTAACAGTGAGGAGTCATGTAGACGTTAGTATGGCGTTGGTACTGTACGACACGGTAGTTACAGTGAGGCGTCATGTAGACGTTAGTATGGCGTTGGTACTGTATGACACGGTAGTTACAGTGAGGCGTCATGTAGACGTTAGTATGGCGTTGGTACTGTATGACACGGTAGTAACAGTGAGGCGTCATGTAGACGTTAGTACGGAGTTGGTACTGTATGACACGGTAGTTACAGTGAGGCGTCATGTAGACGTTAGTATGGCGTTGGTACTGTATGACACGGTAGTTAACAGTGAGGCGTCATGTAGACGTTAGTATGGCGTTGGTACTGTACGACACGGTAGTTACAGTGAGGCGTCGTGTAGACGTTAGTATGGCGTTGGTACTGTACGACACGGTAGTTACAGTGAGGCGTCGTGTAGACGTTAGTATGGCGTTGGTACTGTATGACACGGTAGTTACAGTGAGGCGTCATGTAGACGTTAGTATGGCGTTGGTACTGTATGACACGGTAGTTACAGTGAGGCGTCATGTAGACGTTAGTATGGCGTTGGTACTGTATGACACGGTAGTTACAGTGAGGCGTCATGTAGACGTTAGTATGGCGTTGGTACTGTATGACACGGTAGTTACAGTGAGGCGTCATGTAGACGTTAGTATGGCGTTGGTACTGTATGACACGGTAGTTACAGTGAGGCGTCATGTAGACGTTAGTATGGCGTTGGTACTGTATGACACGGTAGTTAACAGTGAGGCGTCGTGTAGACGTTAGTACGGAGTTGGTACTGTACGACACGGTAGTTACAGTGAGGCGTCATGTAGACGTTAGTATGGCGTTGGTACTGTATGACACGGTAGTTAACAGTGAGGCGTCATGTAGACGTTAGTATGGCGTTGGTACTGTATGACACGGTAGTTACAGTGAGGCGTCATGTAGACGTTAGTATGGCGTTGGTACTGTATGACACGGTAGTTAACAGTGAGGCGTCATGTAGACGTTAGTATGGCGTTGGTACTGTACGACACGGTAGTTACAGTGAGGCGTCATGTAGACGTTAGTATGGCGTTGGTACTGTACGACACGGTAGTTACAGTGAGGCGTCGTGTAGACGTTAGTACGGCGTTGGTACTGTATGACACGGTAGTTACAGTGAGGCGTCATGTAGACGTTAGTACGGCGTTGGTACTGTACGACACGGTAGTTAACAGTGAGGCGTCATGTAGACGTTAGTATGGCGTTGGTACTGTACGACACGGTAGTTAACAGTGAGGCGTCATGTAGACGTTAGTATGGCGTTGGTACTGTATGACACGGTAGTTACAGTGAGGCGTCATGTAGACGTTAGTATGGCGTTGGTACTGTACGACACGGTAGTTACAGTGAGGCGTCGTGTAGACGTTAGTATGGCGTTGGTACTGTACGACACGGTAGTTACAGTGAGGCGTCTTGTAGACGTTAGTATGGCGTTGGTACTGTACGACACGGTAGTTACAGTGAGGCGTCATGTAGACGTTAGTATGGCGTTGGTACTGTATGACACGGTAGTTACAGTGAGGCGTCGTGTAGACGTTAGTACGGCGTTGGTACTGTATGACACGGTAGTTACAGTGAGGCGTCATGTAGACGTTAGTATGGCGTTAACAGTGAGGCGTCATGTAGACGTTAGTACGGAGTTGGTACTGTATGACACGGTAGTTAACAGTGAGGCGTCATGTAGACGTTAGTACGGCGTTGGTACTGTATGACACGGTAGTTACAGTGAGGCGTCATGTAGACGTTAGTATGGCGTTAACAGTGAGGCGTCATGTAGACGTTAGTACGGCGTTGGTACTGTATGACACGGTAGTTACAGTGAGGCGTCATGTAGACGTTAGTATGGCGTTGGTACTGTATGACACGGTAGTTACAGTGAGGCGTCATGTAGACGTTAGTATGGCGTTGGTACTGTATGACACGGTAGTTACAGTGAGGCGTCATGTAGACGTTAGTATGGCGTTGGTACTGTACGACACGGTAGTTACAGTGAGGCGTCATGTAGACGTTAGTATGGCGTTGGTACTGTATGACACGGTAGTTACAGTGAGGCGTCGTGTAGACGTTAGTACGGCGTTGGTACTGTATGACACGGTAGTTACAGTGAGGCGTCTTGTAGACGTTAGTATGGCGTTGGTACTGTATGACACGGTAGTTACAGTGAGGCGTCATGTAGACGTTAGTATGGCGTTGGTACTGTACGACACGGTAGTTACAGTGAGGCGTCATGTAGACGTTAGTACGGCGTTGGTACTGTATGACACGGTAGTTACAGTGAGGCGTCATGTAGACGTTAGTATGGCGTTGGTACTGTATGACACGGTAGTTACAGTGAGGCGTCATGTAGACGTTAGTATGGCGTTGGTACTGTATGACACGGTAGTTACAGTGAGGCGTCGTGTAGACGTTAGTACGGCGTTAACAGTGAGGCGTCGTGTAGACGTTAGTATGGCGTTGGTACTGTATGACACGGTAGTTACAGTGAGGCGTCATGTAGACGTTAGTATGGCGTTGGTACTGTATGACACGGTAGTTACAGTGAGGCGTCATGTAGACGTTAATACGGCGTTGGTACTGTATGACACGGTAGTTACAGTGAGGCGTCATGTAGACGTTAGTATGGCGTTGGTACTGTATGACAAGGTAGTTACAGTGAGGCGTCGTGTAGACGTTAGTATGGCGTTGGTACTGTATGACACGGTAGTTACAGTAAGGAGTCATGTAGACGTTAGTATGGCGTTGGTACTGTATGACACGGTAGTTACAGTGAGGCGTCGTGTAGACGTTAGTATGGCGTTGGTACTGTATGACACGGTAGTTACAGTGAGGCGTCATGTAGACGTTAGTATGGCGTTGGTACTGTATGACACGGTAGTTACAGTGAGGCGTCATGTAGACGTTAGTATGGCGTTGGTACTGTATGACACGGTAGTTACAGTGAGGCGTCATGTAGACGTTAGTATGGCGTTGGTACTGTATGACAAGGTAGTTACAGTGAGGCGTCGTGTAGACGTTAGTATGGCGTTGGTACTGTATGACACGGTAGTTACAGTAAGGAGTCATGTAGACGTTAGTATGGCGTTGGTACTGTATGACACGGTAGTTACAGTGAGGCGTCATGTAGACGTTAGTATGGCGTTGGTACTGTATGACACGGTAGTTAACAGTGAGGCGTCATGTAGACGTTAGTACGGCGTTGGTACTGTATGACACGGTAGTTACAGTGAGGCGTCATGTAGACGTTAGTATGGCGTTGGTACTGTATGACACGGTAGTTACAGTGAGGCGTCATGTAGACGTTAGTATGGCGTTGGTACTGTACGACACGGTAGTTAACAGTGAGGCGTCATGTAGACGTTAGTATGGCGTTGGTACTGTATGACACGGTAGTTAACAGTGAGGCGTCATGTAGACGTTACTACGGCGTTGGTACTGTATGACACGGTAGTTACAGTGAGGCGTCATGTAGACGTTACTACGGCGTTGGTACTGTATGACACGGTAGTTACAGTGAGGCGTCATGTAGACGTTAGTATGGCGTTGGTACTGTACGACACGGTAGTTACAGTGAGGAGTCATGTAGACGTTAGTATGGCGTTGGTACTGTATGACACGGTAGTTAACAGTGAGGCGTCATGTAGACGTTAGTATGGCGTTGGTACTGTATGACACGGTAGTTACAGTGAGGCGTCATGTAGACGTTAGTATGGCGTTGGTACTGTACGACACGGTAGTTACAGTGAGGCGTCATGTAGACGTTAGTATGGCGTTGGTACTGTACGACACGGTAGTTACAGTGAGGCGTCATGTAGACGTTAATACGGCGTTGGTACTGTATGACACGGTAGTTACAGTGAGGCGTCATGTAGACGTTAGTATGGCGTTAACAGTGAGGCGTCGTGTAGACGTTAGTATGGCGTTGGTACTGTATGACACGGTAGTTACAGTGAGGCGTCATGTAGACGTTAGTATGGCGTTGGTACTGTATGACACGGTAGTTACAGTGAGGCGTCATGTAGACGTTAGTATGGCGTTGGTACTGTATGACACGGTAGTTACAGTGAGGCGTCATGTAGACGTTAGTATGGCGTTGGTACTGTATGACACGGTAGTTACAGTGAGGCGTCATGTAGACGTTAGTATGGCGTTGGTACTGTATGACACGGTAGTTACAGTGAGGCGTCATGTAGACGTTAGTACGGCGTTGGTACTGTATGACACGGTAGTTACAGTGAGGCGTCATGTAGACGTTAGTACGGCGTTGGTACTGTATGACACGGTAGTTACAGTGAGGCGTCATGTAGACGTTAGTACGGCGTTGGTACTGTATGACACGGTAGTTACAGTGAGGCGTCATGTAGACGTTAGTATGGCGTTGGTACTGTATGACACGGTAGTTACAGTGAGGCGTCTTGTAGACGTTAGTATGGCGTTGGTACTGTATGACACGGTAGTTACAGTGAGGCGTCATGTAGACGTTAGTATGGCGTTGGTACTGTATGACACGGTAGTTACAGTGAGGCGTCATGTAGACGTTAGTATGGCGTTGGTACTGTATGACACGGTAGTTACAGTGAGGCGTCATGTAGACGTTAGTATGGCGTTGGAACTGTATGACACGGTAGTTAACAGTGAGGAGTCATGTAGACGTTAGTATGGCGTTGGTACTGTACGACACGGTAGTTACAGTGAGGCGTCATGTAGACGTTAGTATGGCGTTGGTACTGTATGACACGGTAGTTACAGTGAGGCGTCATGTAGACGTTAGTATGGCGTTGGTACTGTATGACACGGTAGTAACAGTGAGGCGTCATGTAGACGTTAGTACGGAGTTGGTACTGTATGACACGGTAGTTACAGTGAGGCGTCATGTAGACGTTAGTATGGCGTTGGTACTGTATGACACGGTAGTTAACAGTGAGGCGTCATGTAGACGTTAGTATGGCGTTGGTACTGTACGACACGGTAGTTACAGTGAGGCGTCGTGTAGACGTTAGTATGGCGTTGGTACTGTACGACACGGTAGTTACAGTGAGGCGTCGTGTAGACGTTAGTATGGCGTTGGTACTGTATGACACGGTAGTTACAGTGAGGCGTCGTGTAGACGTTAGTATGGCGTTGGTACTGTATGACACGGTAGTTACAGTGAGGCATCATGTAGACGTTAGTATGGCGTTGGTACTGTATGACACGGTAGTTACAGTGAGGCGTCATGTAGACGTTAGTACGGCGTTGGTACTGTACGACACGGTAGTTACAGTGAGGCGTCATGTAGACGTTAGTATGGCGTTGGTACTGTACGACACGGTAGTTACAGTGAGGCGTCATGTAGACGTTAGTACGGCGTTGGTACTGTACGACACGGTAGTTAACAGTGAGGCGTCATGTAGACGTTAGTATGGCGTTGGTACTGTATGACACGGTAGTTACAGTGAGGCGTCATGTAGACGTTAGTATGGCGTTGGTACTGTATGACACGGTAGTTACAGTGAGGCGTCATGTAGACGTTAGTATGGCGTTGGTACTGTATGACACGGTAGTTACAGTGAGGCGTCATGTAGACGTTAGTACGGCGTTGGTACTGTATGACACGGTAGTTACAGTGAGGCGTCATGTAGACGTTAGTACGGCGTTGGTACTGTATGACACGGTAGTTACAGTGAGGCGTCATGTAGACGTTAGTACGGCGTTGGTACTGTACGACACGGTAGTTACAGTGAGGCGTCATGTAGACGTTAGTATGGCGTTGGTACTGTATGACACGGTAGTTACAGTGAGGCGTCATGTAGACGTTAGTACGGCGTTGGTACTGTATGACACGGTAGTTACAGTGAGGCGTCATGTAGACGTTAGTACGGCGTTGGTACTGTATGACACGGTAGTTACAGTGAGGCGTCATGTAGACGTTAGTACGGCGTTGGTACTGTATGACACGGTAGTTACAGTGAGGCGTCATGTAGACGTTAGTATGGCGTTGGTACTGTATGACACGGTAGTTACAGTGAGGCGTCATGTAGACGTTAGTACGGCGTTGGTACTGTACGACACGGTAGTTACAGTGAGGCGTCATGTAGACGTTAGTATGGCGTTGGTACTGTACGACACGGTAGTTACAGTGAGGCGTCATGTAGACGTTAATACGGCGTTGGTACTGTATGACACGGTAGTTACAGTGAGGCGTCATGTAGACGTTAGTATGGCGTTGGTACTGTATGACACAGTAGTTAACAGTGAGGCGTCATGTAGACGTTAGTATGGCGTTGGTACTGTATGACACGGTAGTTACAGTGAGGAGTCATGTAGACGTTAGTATGGCGTTGGTACTGTATGACACGGTAGTTACAGTGAGGCGTCATGTAGACGTTAGTATGGCGTTGGTACTGTATGACACGGTAGTTACAGTGAGGCGTCATGTAGACGTTAGTATGGCGTTAACAGTGAGGCGTCGTGTAGACGTTAGTATGGCGTTGGTACTGTATGACACGGTAGTTACAGTGAGGCGTCATGTAGACGTTAGTATGGCGTTGGTACTGTATGACACGGTAGTTACAGTGAGGCGTCATGTAGACGTTAGTATGGCGTTGGTACTGTATGACACGGTAGTTACAGTGAGGCGTCATGTAGACGTTAGTATGGCGTTGGTACTGTATGACACGGTAGTTACAGTGAGGCGTCATGTAGACGTTAGTATGGCGTTGGTACTGTATGACACGGTAGTTACAGTGAGGCGTCATGTAGACGTTAGTATGGCGTTGGTACTGTATGACACGGTAGTTAACAGTGAGGCGTCGTGTAGACGTTAGTACGGAGTTGGTACTGTACGACACGGTAGTTACAGTGAGGCGTCATGTAGACGTTAGTATGGCGTTGGTACTGTATGACACGGTAGTTAACAGTGAGGCGTCATGTAGACGTTAGTATGGCGTTGGTACTGTATGACACGGTAGTTACAGTGAGGCGTCATGTAGACGTTAGTATGGCGTTGGTACTGTATGACACGGTAGTTAACAGTGAGGCGTCATGTAGACGTTAGTATGGCGTTGGTACTGTACGACACGGTAGTTACAGTGAGGCGTCATGTAGACGTTAGTATGGCGTTGGTACTGTACGACACGGTAGTTACAGTGAGGCGTCGTGTAGACGTTAGTATGGCGTTGGTACTGTATGACACGGTAGTTACAGTGAGGCGTCATGTAGACGTTAGTACGGCGTTGGTACTGTACGACACGGTAGTTAACAGTGAGGCGTCATGTAGACGTTAGTATGGCGTTGGTACTGTACGACACGGTAGTTAACAGTGAGGCGTCATGTAGACGTTAGTATGGCGTTGGTACTGTATGACACGGTAGTTACAGTGAGGCGTCATGTAGACGTTAGTATGGCGTTGGTACTGTACGACACGGTAGTTACAGTGAGGCGTCGTGTAGACGTTAGTATGGCGTTGGTACTGTACGACACGGTAGTTACAGTGAGGCGTCTTGTAGACGTTAGTATGGCGTTGGTACTGTACGACACGGTAGTTACAGTGAGGCGTCATGTAGACGTTAGTATGGCGTTGGTACTGTATGACACGGTAGTTACAGTGAGGCGTCGTGTAGACGTTAGTACGGCGTTGGTACTGTATGACACGGTAGTTACAGTGAGGCGTCATGTAGACGTTAGTATGGCGTTAACAGTGAGGCGTCATGTAGACGTTAGTACGGAGTTGGTACTGTATGACACGGTAGTTAACAGTGAGGCGTCATGTAGACGTTAGTACGGCGTTGGTACTGTATGACACGGTAGTTACAGTGAGGCGTCATGTAGACGTTAGTATGGCGTTAACAGTGAGGCGTCATGTAGACGTTAGTACGGCGTTGGTACTGTATGACACGGTAGTTACAGTGAGGCGTCATGTAGACGTTAGTATGGCGTTGGTACTGTATGACACGGTAGTTACAGTGAGGCGTCATGTAGACGTTAGTATGGCGTTGGTACTGTATGACACGGTTGTTACAGTGAGGCGTCATGTAGACGTTAGTATGGCGTTGGTACTGTACGACACGGTAGTTACAGTGAGGCGTCGTGTAGACGTTAGTATGGCGTTGGTACTGTATGACACGGTAGTTACAGTGAGGCGTCGTGTAGACGTTAGTACGGCGTTGGTACTGTATGACACGGTAGTTACAGTGAGGCGTCATGTAGACGTTACTACGGCGTTGGTACTGTATGACACGGTAGTTACAGTGAGGCGTCATGTAGACGTTAGTACGGCGTTGGTACTGTACGACACGGTAGTTACAGTGAGGCGTCATGTAGACGTTAGTATGGCGTTGGTACTGTATGACACGGTAGTTAACAGTGAGGCGTCATGTAGACGTTAGTACGGCGTTGGTACTGTATGACACGGTAGTTACAGTGAGGCGTCATGTAGACGTTAGTATGGCGTTGGTACTGTATGACACGGTAGTTAACAGTGAGGCGTCATGTAGACGTTAGTATGGCGTTGGTACTGTACGACACGGTAGTTAACAGTGAGGCGTCATGTAGACGTTAGTACGGCGTTGGTACTGTACGACACGGTAGTTAACAGTGAGGCGTCATGTAGACGTTAGTACGGCGTTGGTACTGTACGACACGGTAGTTAACAGTGAGGCGTCATGTAGACGTTAGTATGGCGTTGGTACTGTATGACACGGTAGTTACAGTGAGGCGTCATGTAGACGTTAGTATGGCGTTGGTACTGTATGACACGGTAGTTACAGTGAGGCGTCGTGTAGACGTTAGTATGGCGTTGGTACTGTATGACACGGTAGTTACAGTGAGGCGTCGTGTAGACGTTAGTATGGCGTTGGTACTGTACGACACGGTAGTTACAGTGAGGCGTCATGTAGACGTTAGTATGGCGTTGGTACTGTATGACACGGTAGTTACAGTGAGGCGTCATGTAGACGTTAGTATGGCGTTGGTACTGTATGACACGGTAGTTACAGTGAGGCGTCATGTAGACGTTAGTACGGCGTTGGTACTGTACGACACGGTAGTTACAGTGAGGCGTCATGTAGACGTTAGTACGGCGTTGGTACTGTACGACACGGTAGTTACAGTGAGGCGTCATGTAGACGTTAGTACGGCGTTGGTACTGTACGACACGGTAGTTACAGTGAGGCGTCATGTAGACGTTAGTATGGCGTTGGTACTGTATGACACGGTAGTTACAGTGAGGCGTCATGTAGACGTTAGTATGGCGTTGGTACTGTATGACACGGTAGTTACAGTGAGGCGTCATGTAGACGTTAGTATGGCGTTGGTACTGTATGACACGGTAGTTACAGTGAGGCGTCATGTAGACGTTAGTACGGCGTTGGTACTGTATGACACGGTAGTTACAGTGAGGCGTCATGTAGACGTTAGTACGGCGTTGGTACTGTATGACACGGTAGTTACAGTGAGGCGTCATGTAGACGTTAGTACGGCGTTGGTACTGTATGACACGGTAGTTACAGTGAGGCGTCATGTAGACGTTAGTATGGCGTTGGTACTGTATGACACGGTAGTTACAGTGAGGCGTCATGTAGACGTTAGTATGGCGTTGGTACTGTATGACACAGTAGTTAACAGTGAGGCGTCATGTAGACGTTAGTATGGCGTTGGTACTGTATGACACGGTAGTTACAGTGAGGCGTCATGTAGACGTTAGTATGGCGTTGGTACTGTATGACACGGTAGTTACAGTGAGGCGTCATGTAGACGTTAGTATGGCGTTGGTACTGTATGACACGGTAGTTACAGTGAGGCGTCATGTAGACGTTAGTATGGCGTTAACAGTGAGGCGTCGTGTAGACGTTAGTATGGCGTTGGTACTGTATGACACGGTAGTTACAGTGAGGAGTCATGTAGACGTTAGTACGGCGTTGGTACTGTATGACACGGTAGTTACAGTGAGGCGTCGTGTAGACGTTAGTACGGCGTTGGTACTGTATGACACGGTAGTTACAGTGAGGCGTCATGTAGACGTTAGTATGGCGTTAACAGTGAGGCGTCATGTAGACGTTAGTACGGAGTTGGTACTGTATGACACGGTAGTTAACAGTGAGGCGTCATGTAGACGTTAGTACGGCGTTGGTACTGTATGACACGGTAGTTACAGTGAGGCGTCATGTAGACGTTAGTATGGCGTTAACAGTGAGGCGTCATGTAGACGTTAGTACGGCGTTGGTACTGTATGACACGGTAGTTACAGTGAGGCGTCATGTAGACGTTAGTATGGCGTTGGTACTGTATGACACGGTAGTTACAGTGAGGCGTCATGTAGACGTTAGTATGGCGTTGGTACTGTATGACACGGTAGTTACAGTGAGGCGTCATGTAGACGTTAGTACGGCGTTGGTACTGTACGACACGGTAGTTACAGTGAGGCGTCATGTAGACGTTAGTACGGCGTTGGTACTGTATGACACGGTAGTTACAGTGAGGCGTCGTGTAGACGTTAGTACGGCGTTGGTACTAAATGACACGGTAGTTACAGTGAGGCGTCATGTAGACGTTAGTACGGCGTTGGTACTGTATGACACGGTAGTTACAGTGAGGCGTCGTGTAGACGTTAGTACGGCGTTGGTACTGTATGACACGGTAGTTACAGTGAAGCGTCGTGTAGACGTTAGTATGGCGTTGGTACTGTATGACACGGTAGTTACAGTGAGGCGTCGTGTAGACGTTAGTATGGCGTTGGTACTGTATGACACGGTAGTTACAGTGAGGCGTCATGTAGACGTTAGTATGGCGTTGGTACTGTATGACACGGTAGTTAACAGTGAGGCGTCATGTAGACGTTAGTACGGCGTTGGTACTGTATGACACGGTAGTTACAGTGAGGCGTCATGTAGACGTTAGTACGGCGTTGGTACTGTATGACACGGTAGTTACAGTGAGGCGTCATGTAGACGTTAGTATGGCGTTGGTACTGTACGACACGGTAGTTACAGTGAGGCGTCATGTAGACGTTAGTACGGCGTTGGTACTGTATGACACGGTAGTTGCAGTGAGGCGTCATGTAGACGTTAGTACGGCGTTGGTACTGTATGACACGGTAGTTACAGTGAGGCGTCATGTAGACGTTAGTACGGCGTTGGTACTGTATGACACGGTAGTTACAGTGAGGCGTCATGTAGACGTTAGTATGGCGTTGGTACTGTATGACACGGTAGTTAACAGTGAGGCGTCATGTAGACGTTAGTATGGCGTTGGTACTGTATGACACGGTAGTTACAGTGAGGCGTCATGTAGACGTTAGTATGGCGTTGGTACTGTATGACACGGTAGTTACAGTGAGGCGTCATGTAGACGTTAGTATGGCGTTGGTACTGTATGACACAGTAGTTACAGTGAGGCGTCATGTAGACGTTAGTATGGCGTTGGTACTGTATGACACGGTAGTTACAGTGAGGCGTCATGTAGACGTTAGTATGGCGTTGGTACTGTACGACACGGTAGTTAACAGTGAGGCGTCATGTAGACGTTAGTATGGCGTTAGTACTGTATGACACGGTAGTTAACAGTGAGGCGTCATGTAGACGTTAGTATGGCGTTGGTACTGTATGACACGGTAGTTACAGTGAGGCGTCATGTAGACGTTAGTATGGCGTTAACAGTGAGGCGTCATGTAGACGTTAGTACGGCGTTGGTACTGTATGACACGGTAGTTACAGTGAGGAGTCATGTAGACGTTAGTATGGCGTTGGTACTGTACGACACGGTAGTTACAGTGAGGCGTCATGTAGACGTTAGTATGGCGTTGGTACTGTACGACACGGTAGTTACAGTGAGGAGTCATGTAGACGTTAGTATGGCGTTGGTACTGTATGACACGGTAGTTAACAGTGAGGCGTCATGTAGACGTTAGTATGGCGTTGGTACTGTATGACACGGTAGTTACAGTGAGGCGTCATGTAGACGTTAGTACGGCGTTGGTACTGTATGACACGGTAGTTACAGTGAGGCGTCATGTAGACGTTAGTATGGCGTTAACAGTGAGGCGTCGTGTAGACGTTAGTATGGCGTTGGTACTGTATGACACGGTAGTTACAGTGAGGAGTCATGTAGACGTTAGTACGGCGTTGGTACTGTATGACACGGTAGTTACAGTGAGGCGTCGTGTAGACGTTAGTACGGCGTTGGTACTGTATGACACGGTAGTTACAGTGAGGCGTCATGTAGACGTTAGTATGGCGTTAACAGTGAGGCGTCATGTAGACGTTAGTACGGAGTTGGTACTGTATGACACGGTAGTTAACAGTGAGGCGTCATGTAGACGTTAGTACGGCGTTGGTACTGTATGACACGGTAGTTACAGTGAGGCGTCATGTAGACGTTAGTATGGCGTTAACAGTGAGGCGTCATGTAGACGTTAGTACGGCGTTGGTACTGTATGACACGGTAGTTACAGTGAGGCGTCATGTAGACGTTAGTATGGCGTTGGTACTGTATGACACGGTAGTTACAGTGAGGCGTCATGTAGACGTTAGTATGGCGTTGGTACTGTATGACACGGTAGTTACAGTGAGGCGTCATGTAGACGTTAGTACGGCGTTGGTACTGTACGACACGGTAGTTACAGTGAGGCGTCATGTAGACGTTAGTACGGCGTTGGTACTGTATGACACGGTAGTTACAGTGAGGCGTCGTGTAGACGTTAGTACGGCGTTGGTACTGTATGACACGGTAGTTACAGTGAGGCGTCATGTAGACGTTAGTACGGCGTTGGTACTGTATGACACGGTAGTTACAGTGAGGCGTCGTGTAGACGTTAGTACGGCGTTGGTACTGTATGACACGGTAGTTACAGTGAAGCGTCGTGTAGACGTTAGTATGGCGTTGGTACTGTATGACACGGTAGTTACAGTGAGGCGTCGTGTAGACGTTAGTATGGCGTTGGTACTGTATGACACGGTAGTTACAGTGAGGCGTCATGTAGACGTTAGTATGGCGTTGGTACTGTATGACACGGTAGTTAACAGTGAGGCGTCATGTAGACGTTAGTACGGCGTTGGTACTGTATGACACGGTAGTTACAGTGAGGCGTCATGTAGACGTTAGTACGGCGTTGGTACTGTATGACACGGTAGTTACAGTGAGGCGTCATGTAGACGTTAGTATGGCGTTGGTACTGTACGACACGGTAGTTACAGTGAGGCGTCATGTAGACGTTAGTACGGCGTTGGTACTGTATGACACGGTAGTTGCAGTGAGGCGTCATGTAGACGTTAGTACGGCGTTGGTACTGTATGACACGGTAGTTACAGTGAGGCGTCATGTAGACGTTAGTACGGCGTTGGTACTGTATGACACGGTAGTTACAGTGAGGCGTCATGTAGACGTTAGTATGGCGTTGGTACTGTATGACACGGTAGTTAACAGTGAGGCGTCATGTAGACGTTAGTATGGCGTTGGTACTGTATGACACGGTAGTTACAGTGAGGCGTCATGTAGACGTTAGTATGGCGTTGGTACTGTATGACACGGTAGTTACAGTGAGGCGTCATGTAGACGTTAGTATGGCGTTGGTACTGTATGACACAGTAGTTACAGTGAGGCGTCATGTAGACGTTAGTATGGCGTTGGTACTGTATGACACGGTAGTTACAGTGAGGCGTCATGTAGACGTTAGTATGGCGTTGGTACTGTACGACACGGTAGTTAACAGTGAGGCGTCATGTAGACGTTAGTATGGCGTTAGTACTGTATGACACGGTAGTTAACAGTGAGGCGTCATGTAGACGTTAGTATGGCGTTGGTACTGTATGACACGGTAGTTACAGTGAGGCGTCATGTAGACGTTAGTATGGCGTTAACAGTGAGGCGTCATGTAGACGTTAGTACGGCGTTGGTACTGTATGACACGGTAGTTACAGTGAGGAGTCATGTAGACGTTAGTATGGCGTTGGTACTGTACGACACGGTAGTTACAGTGAGGCGTCATGTAGACGTTAGTATGGCGTTGGTACTGTACGACACGGTAGTTACAGTGAGGAGTCATGTAGACGTTAGTATGGCGTTGGTACTGTATGACACGGTAGTTAACAGTGAGGCGTCATGTAGACGTTAGTATGGCGTTGGTACTGTATGACACGGTAGTTACAGTGAGGCGTCATGTAGACGTTAGTACGGCGTTGGTACTGTATGACACGGTAGTTACAGTGAGGCGTCATGTAGACGTTACTACGGCGTTGGTACTGTATGACACGGTAGTTACAGTGAGGCGTCATGTAGACGTTAGTATGGCGTTGGTACTGTACGACACGGTAGTTACAGTGAGGCGTCATGTAGACGTTAGTACGGCGTTGGTACTGTATGACACGGTAGTTACAGTGAGGCGTCATGTAGACGTTAGTATGGCGTTGGTACTGTATGACACGGTAGTTACAGTGAGGCGTCATGTAGACGTTAGTACGGCGTTGGTACTGTATGACACGGTAGTTACAGTGAGGCGTCATGTAGACGTTAGTATGGCGTTGGTACTGTACGACACGGTAGTTACAGTGAGGCGTCATGTAGACGTTAGTACGGCGTTGGTACTGTACGACACGGTAGTTACAGTGAGGCGTCATGTAGACGTTAGTATGGCGTTGGTACTGTACGACACGGTAGTTACAGTGAGGCGTCATGTAGACGTTAATACGGCGTTGGTACTGTATGACACGGTAGTTACAGTGAGGCGTCATGTAGACGTTAGTATGGCGTTGGTACTGTATGACACGGTAGTTACAGTGAGGCGTCATGTAGACGTTAGTATGGCGTTGGTACTGTATGACACAGTAGTTAACAGTGAGGCGTCATGTAGACGTTAGTATGGCGTTGGTACTGTATGACACGGTAGTTACAGTGAGGCGTCATGTAGACGTTAGTATGGCGTTGGTACTGTATGACACGGTAGTTACAGTGAGGCGTCATGTAGACGTTAGTATGGCGTTGGTACTGTATGACACGGTAGTTACAGTGAGGCGTCATGTAGACGTTAGTATGGCGTTAACAGTGAGGCGTCGTGTAGACGTTAGTATGGCGTTGGTACTGTATGACACGGTAGTTACAGTGAGGCGTCATGTAGACGTTAGTATGGCGTTGGTACTGTATGACACGGTAGTTAACAGTGAGGCGTCATGTAGACGTTAGTACGGCGTTGGTACTGTACGACACGGTAGTTACAGTGAGGCGTCATGTAGACGTTAGTATGGCGTTGGTACTGTACGACACGGTAGTTACAGTGAGGCGTCATGTAGACGTTAGTACGGCGTTGGTACTGTATGACACGGTAGTTACAGTGAGGCGTCATGTAGACGTTAGTATGGCGTTGGTACTGTATGACACGGTAGTTACAGTGAGGCGTCATGTAGACGTTAGTATGGCGTTGGTACTGTATGACACGGTAGTTACAGTGAGGCGTCGTGTAGACGTTAGTACGGCGTTAACAGTGAGGCGTCGTGTAGACGTTAGTATGGCGTTGGTACTGTATGACACGGTAGTTACAGTGAGGCGTCATGTAGACGTTAGTATGGCGTTGGTACTGTATGACACGGTAGTGACAGTGAGGCGTCATGTAGACGTTAATACGGCGTTGGTACTGTATGACACGGTAGTTACAGTGAGGCGTCATGTAGACGTTAGTATGGCGTTGGTACTGTATGACACGGTAGTTAACAGTGAGGCGTCATGTAGACGTTAGTATGGCGTTGGTACTGTATGACACGGTAGTTACAGTGAGGCGTCATGTAGACGTTAGTATGGCGTTGGTACTGTATGACACGGTAGTTACAGTGAGGCGTCATGTAGACGTTAGTACGGCGTTGGTACTGTATGACACGGTAGTAACAGTGAGGCGTCATGTAGACGTTAGTATGGCGTTGGTACTGTATGACACGGTAGTAACAGTGAGGCGTCATGTAGACGTTAGTATGGCGTTGGTACTGTATGACACGGTAGTTACAGTGAGGCGTCATGTAGACGTTAGTATGGCGTTGGTACTGTATGACACGGTAGTTACAGTGAGGCGTCATGTAGACGTTAGTATGGCGTTGGTACTGTATGACAAGGTAGTTACAGTGAGGCGTCGTGTAGACGTTAGTATGGCGTTGGTACTGTATGACACGGTAGTTACAGTAAGGAGTCGTGTAGACGTTAGTATGGCGTTGGTACTGTATGACACGGTAGTTACAGTGAGGCGTCATGTAGACGTTAGTATGGCGTTGGTACTGTATGACACGGTAGTTACAGTGAGGCGTCATGTAGACGTTAGTATGGCGTTGGTACTGTATGACACGGTAGTTAACAGTGAGGCGTCATGTAGACGTTAGTACGGCGTTGGTACTGTATGACACGGTAGTTACAGTGAGGCGTCATGTAGACGTTAGTACGGCGTTGGTACTGTATGACACGGTAGTTACAGTGAGGCGTCATGTAGACGTTACTACGGCGTTGGTACTGTATGACACGGTAGTTACAGTGAGG
The DNA here is from genome assembly GCF_029448725.1 of Salvelinus fontinalis. Classification (NCBI taxonomy): domain Eukaryota; kingdom Metazoa; phylum Chordata; class Actinopteri; order Salmoniformes; family Salmonidae; genus Salvelinus; species Salvelinus fontinalis. Next base: position 1,956,017 of record NW_026600210.1, on the reverse strand, counting down.
CGTCATGTAGACGTTAGTATGGCGTTGGTACTGTACGACACGGTAGTTACAGTGAGGCGTCATGTAGACGTTAGTACGTCGTTGGTACTGTATGACACGGTAGTTACAGTGAGGCGTCATGTAGACGTTAGTATGGCGTTGGTACTGTATGACACGGTAGTTACAGTGAGGCGTCATGTAGACGTTAGTACGGCGTTGGTACTGTATGACACGGTAGTTACAGTGAGGCGTCATGTAGACGTTAGTATGGCGTTGGTACTGTACGACACGGTAGTTACAGTGAGGCGTCATGTAGACGTTAGTACGGCGTTGGTACTGTACGACACGGTAGTTACAGTGAGGCGTCATGTAGACGTTAGTATGGCGTTGGTACTGTACGACACGGTAGTTACAGTGAGGCGTCATGTAGACGTTAATACGGCGTTGGTACTGTATGACACGGTAGTTACAGTGAGGCGTCATGTAGACGTTAGTATGGCGTTGGTACTGTATGACACGGTAGTTACAGTGAGGCGTCATGTAGACGTTAGTATGGCGTTGGTACTGTATGACACAGTAGTTAACAGTGAGGCGTCATGTAGACGTTAGTATGGCGTTGGTACTGTATGACACGGTAGTTACAGTGAGGCGTCATGTAGACGTTAGTATGGCGTTGGTACTGTATGACACGGTAGTTACAGTGAGGCGTCATGTAGACGTTAGTATGGCGTTGGTACTGTATGACACGGTAGTTACAGTGAGGCGTCATGTAGACGTTAGTATGGCGTTAACAGTGAGGCGTCGTGTAGACGTTAGTATGGCGTTGGTACTGTATGACACGGTAGTTACAGTGAGGCGTCATGTAGACGTTAGTATGGCGTTGGTACTGTATGACACGGTAGTTAACAGTGAGGCGTCATGTAGACGTTAGTACGGCGTTGGTACTGTACGACACGGTAGTTACAGTGAGGCGTCATGTAGACGTTAGTATGGCGTTGGTACTGTACGACACGGTAGTTACAGTGAGGCGTCATGTAGACGTTAGTACGGCGTTGGTACTGTATGACACGGTAGTTACAGTGAGGCGTCATGTAGACGTTAGTATGGCGTTGGTACTGTATGACACGGTAGTTACAGTGAGGCGTCATGTAGACGTTAGTATGGCGTTGGTACTGTATGACACGGTAGTTACAGTGAGGCGTCGTGTAGACGTTAGTACGGCGTTAACAGTGAGGCGTCGTGTAGACGTTAGTATGGCGTTGGTACTGTATGACACGGTAGTTACAGTGAGGCGTCATGTAGACGTTAGTATGGCGTTGGTACTGTATGACACGGTAGTTACAGTGAGGCGTCATGTAGACGTTAATACGGCGTTGGTACTGTATGACACGGTAGTTACAGTGAGGCGTCATGTAGACGTTAGTATGGCGTTGGTACTGTATGACACGGTAGTTAACAGTGAGGCGTCATGTAGACGTTAGTATGGCGTTGGTACTGTATGACACGGTAGTTACAGTGAGGCGTCATGTAGACGTTAGTATGGCGTTGGTACTGTATGACACGGTAGTTACAGTGAGGCGTCATGTAGACGTTAGTACGGCGTTGGTACTGTATGACACGGTAGTAACAGTGAGGCGTCATGTAGACGTTAGTATGGCGTTGGTACTGTATGACACGGTAGTAACAGTGAGGCGTCATGTAGACGTTAGTATGGCGTTGGTACTGTATGACACGGTAGTTACAGTGAGGCGTCATGTAGACGTTAGTATGGCGTTGGTACTGTATGACACGGTAGTTACAGTGAGGCGTCATGTAGACGTTAGTATGGCGTTGGTACTGTATGACAAGGTAGTTACAGTGAGGCGTCGTGTAGACGTTAGTATGGCGTTGGTACTGTATGACACGGTAGTTACAGTAAGGAGTCATGTAGACGTTAGTATGGCGTTGGTACTGTATGACACGGTAGTTACAGTGAGGCGTCATGTAGACGTTAGTATGGCGTTGGTACTGTATGACACGGTAGTTACAGTGAGGCGTCATGTAGACGTTAGTATGGCGTTGGTACTGTATGACACGGTAGTTAACAGTGAGGCGTCATGTAGACGTTAGTACGGCGTTGGTACTGTATGACACGGTAGTTACAGTGAGGCGTCATGTAGACGTTAGTACGGCGTTGGTACTGTATGACACGGTAGTTACAGTGAGGCGTCATGTAGACGTTAGTATGGCGTTGGTACTGTACGACACGGTAGTTAACAGTGAGGCGTCATGTAGACGTTAGTATGGCGTTGGTACTGTACGACACGGTAGTTACAGTGAGGCGTCATGTAGACGTTACTACGGCGTTGGTACTGTATGACACGGTAGTTACAGTGAGGCGTCATGTAGACGTTACTACGGCGTTGGTACTGTATGACACGGTAGTTACAGTGAGGCGTCATGTAGACGTTAGTATGGCGTTGGTACTGTATGACACGGTAGTTACAGTGAGGCGTCATGTAGACGTTAGTATGGCGTTGGTACTGTACGACACGGTAGTTACAGTGAGGCGTCATGTAGACGTTAGTATGGCGTTGGTACTGTATGACACGGTAGTTACAGTGAGGCGTCATGTAGACGTTAGTACGGCGTTGGTACTGTATGACACGGTAGTTACAGTGAGGCGTCATGTAGACGTTAGTACGGCGTTGGTACTGTATGACACGGTAGTTACAGTGAGGCGTCATGTAGACGTTAGTATGGCGTTGGTACTGTATGACACGGTAGTTACAGTGAGGCGTCATGTAGACGTTAGTATGGCGTTGGTACTGTATGACACGGTAGTTACAGTGAGGCGTCATGTAGACGTTAGTACGGCGTTGGTACTGTACGACACGGTAGTTACAGTGAGGAGTCATGTAGACGTTAGTATGGCGTTGGTACTGTACGACACGGTAGTTACAGTGAGGCGTCATGTAGACGTTAGTATGGCGTTGGTACTGTACGACACGGTAGTTACAGTGAGGAGTCATGTAGACGTTAGTATGGCGTTGGTACTGTATGACACGGTAGTTAACAGTGAGGCGTCATGTAGACGTTAGTATGGCGTTGGTACTGTATGACACGGTAGTTACAGTGAGGCGTCATGTAGACGTTAGTACGGCGTTGGTACTGTATGACACGGTAGTTACAGTGAGGCGTCATGTAGACGTTACTACGGCGTTGGTACTGTATGACACGGTAGTTACAGTGAGGCGTCATGTAGACGTTAGTACGGCGTTGGTACTGTATGACACGGTAGTTACAGTGAGGCGTCATGTAGACGTTAGTACGGCGTTGGTACTGTATGACACGGTAGTTACAGTGAGGCGTCATGTAGACGTTAGTACGGCGTTGGTACTGTACGACACGGTAGTTACAGTGAGGCGTCATGTAGACGTTAGTATGGCGTTGGTACTGTACGACACGGTAGTTACAGTGAGGCGTCATGTAGACGTTAATACGGCGTTGGTACTGTATGACACGGTAGTTACAGTGAGGCGTCATGTAGACGTTAGTATGGCGTTAACAGTGAGGCGTCGTGTAGACGTTAGTATGGCGTTGGTACTGTATGACACGGTAGTTACAGTGAGGCGTCATGTAGACGTTAGTATGGCGTTGGTACTGTATGACACGGTAGTTACAGTGAGGCGTCATGTAGACGTTAGTATGGCGTTGGTACTGTATGACACGGTAGTTACAGTGAGGCGTCATGTAGACGTTAGTATGGCGTTGGTACTGTATGACACGGTAGTTACAGTGAGGCGTCATGTAGACGTTAGTATGGCGTTGGTACTGTATGACACGGTAGTTACAGTGAGGCGTCATGTAGACGTTAGTATGGCGTTGGTACTGTATGACACGGTAGTTACAGTGAGGCGTCATGTAGACGTTAGTATGGCGTTGGTACTGTATGACACGGTAGTTACAGTGAGGCGTCATGTAGACGTTAGTATGGCGTTGGTACTGTATGACACGGTAGTTACTGTGAGGCGTCATGTAGACGTTAGTACGGCGTTGGTACTGTATGACACGGTAGTTACAGTGAGGCGTCATGTAGACGTTAGTATGGCGTTGGTACTGTATGACACGGTAGTTACAGTGAGGCGTCTTGTAGACGTTAGTATGGCGTTGGTACTGTACGACACGGTAGTTACAGTGAGGCGTCATGTAGACGTTAGTATGGCGTTGGTACTGTACGACACGGTAGTTACAGTGAGGCGTCATGTAGACGTTAGTACGGCGTTGGTACTGTATGACACGGTAGTTACAGTGAGGCGTCATGTAGACGTTAGTATGGCGTTGGTACTGTATGACACGGTAGTTACAGTGAGGCGTCATGTAGACGTTAGTATGGCGTTGGTACTGTATGACACGGTAGTTACAGTGAGGCGTCGTGTAGACGTTAGTACGGCGTTAACAGTGAGGCGTCGTGTAGACGTTAGTATGGCGTTGGTACTGTATGACACGGTAGTTACAGTGAGGCGTCATGTAGACGTTAGTATGGCGTTGGTACTGTATGACACGGTAGTTACAGTGAGGCGTCATGTAGACGTTAATACGGCGTTGGTACTGTATGACACGGTAGTTACAGTGAGGCGTCATGTAGACGTTAGTATGGCGTTGGTACTGTATGACACGGTAGTTACAGTGAGGCGTCATGTAGACGTTAGTATGGCGTTGGTACTGTATGACACGGTAGTTAACAGTGAGGCGTCATGTAGACGTTAGTACGGCGTTGGTACTGTATGACACGGTAGTTACAGTGAGGCGTCATGTAGACGTTAGTACGGCGTTGGTACTGTATGACACGGTAGTAACAGTGAGGCGTCATGTAGACGTTAGTATGGCGTTGGTACTGTATGACACGGTAGTAACAGTGAGGCGTCATGTAGACGTTAGTATGGCGTTGGTACTGTATGACACGGTAGTTACAGTGAGGCGTCATGTAGACGTTAGTATGGCGTTGGTACTGTATGACACGGTAGTTACAGTGAGGCGTCATGTAGACGTTAGTATGGCGTTGGTACTGTATGACAAGGTAGTTACAGTGAGGCGTCGTGTAGACGTTAGTATGGCGTTGGTACTGTATGACACGGTAGTTACAGTAAGGAGTCATGTAGACGTTAGTATGGCGTTGGTACTGTATGACACGGTAGTTACAGTGAGGCGTCATGTAGACGTTAGTATGGCGTTGGTACTGTATGACACGGTAGTTAACAGTGAGGCGTCATGTAGACGTTAGTACGGCGTTGGTACTGTATGACACGGTAGTTACAGTGAGGCGTCATGTAGACGTTAGTATGGCGTTGGTACTGTATGACACGGTAGTTAACAGTGAGGCGTCATGTAGACGTTAGTACGGCGTTGGTACTGTATGACACGGTAGTTACAGTGAGGCGTCATGTAGACGTTAGTATGGCGTTGGTACTGTATGACACGGTAGTTACAGTGAGGCGTCATGTAGACGTTAGTACGGCGTTGGTACTGTATGACACGGTAGTTACTGTGAGGCGTCATGTAGACGTTAGTACGGCGTTGGTACTGTATGACACGGTAGTTACAGTGAGGCGTCATGTAGACGTTAGTATGGCGTTGGTACTGTATGACACGGTAGTTACAGTGAGGCGTCTTGTAGACGTTAGTATGGCGTTGGTACTGTATGACACGGTAGTTACAGTGAGGCGTCATGTAGACGTTAGTATGGCGTTGGTACTGTACGACACGGTAGTTACAGTGAGGCGTCATGTAGACGTTAGTACGGCGTTGGTACTGTATGACACGGTAGTTACAGTGAGGCGTCATGTAGACGTTAGTATGGCGTTGGTACTGTATGACACGGTAGTTACAGTGAGGCGTCATGTAGACGTTAGTATGGCGTTGGTACTGTATGACACGGTAGTTACAGTGAGGCGTCGTGTAGACGTTAGTACGGCGTTAACAGTGAGGCGTCGTGTAGACGTTAGTATGGCGTTGGTACTGTATGACACGGTAGTTACAGTGAGGCGTCATGTAGACGTTAGTATGGCGTTGGTACTGTATGACACGGTAGTTACAGTGAGGCGTCATGTAGACGTTAATACGGCGTTGGTACTGTATGACACGGTAGTTACAGTGAGGCGTCATGTAGACGTTAGTATGGCGTTGGTACTGTATGACACGGTAGTTACAGTGAGGCGTCATGTAGACGTTAGTATGGCGTTGGTACTGTATGACACGGTAGTTAACAGTGAGGCGTCATGTAGACGTTAGTATGGCGTTGGTACTGTATGACACGGTAGTTACAGTGAGGCGTCATGTAGACGTTAGTATGGCGTTGGTACTGTATGACACGGTAGTTACAGTGAGGCGTCATGTAGACGTTAGTACGGCGTTGGTACTGTATGACACGGTAGTAACAGTGAGGCGTCATGTAGACGTTAGTATGGCGTTGGTACTGTATGACACGGTAGTAACAGTGAGGCGTCATGTAGACGTTAGTATGGCGTTGGTACTGTATGACACGGTAGTTACAGTGAGGCGTCATGTAGACGTTAGTATGGCATTGGTACTGTATGACACGGTAGTTACAGTGAGGCGTCATGTAGACGTTAGTATGGCGTTGGTACTGTATGACAAGGTAGTTACAGTGAGGCGTCGTGTATGGCGTTGGTACTGTATGACACGGTAGTTACAGTAAGGAGTCATGTAGACGTTAGTATGGCGTTGGTACTGTATGACACGGTAGTTACAGTGAGGCGTCATGTAGACGTTAGTATGGCGTTGGTACTGTATGACACGGTAGTTAACAGTGAGGCGTCATGTAGACGTTAGTACGGCGTTGGTACTGTATGACACGGTAGTTACAGTGAGGCGTCATGTAGACGTTAGTATGGCGTTGGTACTGTATGACACGGTAGTTACAGTGAGGCGTCATGTAGACGTTAGTATGGCGTTGGTACTGTACGACACGGTAGTTAACAGTGAGGCGTCATGTAGACGTTAGTATGGCGTTGGTACTGTATGACACGGTAGTTAACAGTGAGGCGTCATGTAGACGTTACTACGGCGTTGGTACTGTATGACACGGTAGTTACAGTGAGGCGTCATGTAGACGTTACTACGGCGTTGGTACTGTATGACACGGTAGTTACAGTGAGGCGTCATGTAGACGTTAGTATGGCGTTGGTACTGTACGACACGGTAGTTACAGTGAGGCGTCATGTAGACGTTAGTATGGCGTTGGTACTGTATGACACGGTAGTTACAGTGAGGCGTCATGTAGACGTTAGTACGGCGTTGGTACTGTATGACACGGTAGTTACAGTGAGGCGTCATGTAGACGTTAGTATGGCGTTGGTACTGTATGACACGGTAGTTACAGTGAGGCGTCATGTAGACGTTAGTATGGCGTTGGTACTGTATGACACGGTAGTTACAGTGAGGCGTCATGTAGACGTTAGTACGGCGTTGGTACTGTACGACACGGTAGTTACAGTGAGGAGTCATGTAGACGTTAGTATGGCGTTGGTACTGTACGACACGGTAGTTACAGTGAGGCGTCATGTAGACGTTAGTATGGCGTTGGTACTGTACGACACGGTAGTTACAGTGAGGAGTCATGTAGACGTTAGTATGGCGTTGGTACTGTATGACACGGTAGTTAACAGTGAGGCGTCATGTAGACGTTAGTATGGCGTTGGTACTGTATGACACGGTAGTTACAGTGAGGCGTCATGTAGACGTTAGTATGGCGTTGGTACTGTACGACACGGTAGTTACAGTGAGGCGTCATGTAGACGTTAGTATGGCGTTGGTACTGTACGACACGGTAGTTACAGTGAGGCGTCATGTAGACGTTAATACGGCGTTGGTACTGTATGACACGGTAGTTACAGTGAGGCGTCATGTAGACGTTAGTATGGCGTTAACAGTGAGGCGTCGTGTAGACGTTAGTATGGCGTTGGTACTGTATGACACGGTAGTTACAGTGAGGCGTCATGTAGACGTTAGTATGGCGTTGGTACTGTATGACACGGTAGTTACAGTGAGGCGTCATGTAGACGTTAGTATGGCGTTGGTACTGTATGACACGGTAGTTACAGTGAGGCGTCATGTAGACGTTAGTATGGCGTTGGTACTGTATGACACGGTAGTTACAGTGAGGCGTCATGTAGACGTTAGTATGGCGTTGGTACTGTATGACACGGTAGTTACAGTGAGGCGTCATGTAGACGTTAGTATGGCGTTGGTACTGTATGACACGGTAGTTACAGTGAGGCGTCATGTAGACGTTAGTATGGCGTTGGTACTGTATGACACGGTAGTTACAGTGAGGCGTCATGTAGACGTTAGTACGGCGTTGGTACTGTATGACACGGTAGTTACAGTGAGGCGTCATGTAGACGTTAGTACGGCGTTGGTACTGTATGACACGGTAGTTACAGTGAGGCGTCTTGTAGACGTTAGTATGGCGTTGGTACTGTATGACACGGTAGTTACAGTGAGGCGTCATGTAGACGTTAGTATGGCGTTGGTACTGTATGACACGGTAGTTACAGTGAGGCGTCATGTAGACGTTAGTATGGCGTTGGTACTGTATGACACGGTAGTTACAGTGAGGCGTCATGTAGACGTTAGTATGGCGTTGGAACTGTATGACACGGTAGTTAACAGTGAGGAGTCATGTAGACGTTAGTATGGCGTTGGTACTGTACGACACGGTAGTTACAGTGAGGCGTCATGTAGACGTTAGTATGGCGTTGGTACTGTATGACACGGTAGTTACAGTGAGGCGTCATGTAGACGTTAGTATGGCGTTGGTACTGTATGACACGGTAGTAACAGTGAGGCGTCATGTAGACGTTAGTACGGAGTTGGTACTGTATGACACGGTAGTTACAGTGAGGCGTCATGTAGACGTTAGTATGGCGTTGGTACTGTATGACACGGTAGTTAACAGTGAGGCGTCGTGTAGACGTTAGTATGGCGTTGGTACTGTACGACACGGTAGTTACAGTGAGGCGTCGTGTAGACGTTAGTATGGCGTTGGTACTGTACGACACGGTAGTTACAGTGAGGCGTCGTGTAGACGTTAGTATGGCGTTGGTACTGTATGACACGGTAGTTACAGTGAGGCATCGTGTAGACGTTAGTATGGCGTTGGTACTGTATGACACGGTAGTTACAGTGAGGCGTCATGTAGACGTTACTACGGCGTTGGTACTGTATGACACGGTAGTTACAGTGAGGCATCGTGTAGACGTTAGTATGGCGTTGGTACTGTATGACACGGTAGTTACAGTGAGGCGTCATGTAGACGTTAGTATGGCGTTGGTACTGTACGACACGGTAGTTACAGTGAGGCGTCATGTAGACGTTAGTACGGCGTTGGTACTGTACGACACGGTAGTTAACAGTGAGGCGTCATGTAGACGTTAGTATGGCGTTGGTACTGTATGACACGGTAGTTACAGTGAGGCGTCATGTAGACGTTAGTAAGGCGTTGGTACTGTATGACACGGTAGTTACAGTGAGGCGTCATGTAGACGTTAGTATGGCGTTGGTACTGTATGACACGGTAGTTACAGTGAGGCGTCATGTAGACGTTAGTATGGCGTTGGTACTGTATGACACGGTAGTTACAGTGAGGCGTCATGTAGACGTTAGTACGGCGTTGGTACTGTATGACACGGTAGTTACAGTGAGGCGTCATGTAGACGTTAGTACGGCGTTGGTACTGTACGACACGGTAGTTACAGTGAGGCGTCATGTAGACGTTAGTATGGCGTTGGTACTGTATGACACGGTAGTTACAGTGAGGCGTCATGTAGACGTTAGTACGGCGTTGGTACTGTATGACACGGTAGTTACAGTGAGGCGTCATGTAGACGTTAGTACGGCGTTGGTACTGTATGACACGGTAGTTACAGTGAGGCGTCATGTAGACGTTAGTACGGCGTTGGTACTGTATGACACGGTAGTTACAGTGAGGCGTCATGTAGACGTTAGTACGGCGTTGGTACTGTATGACACGGTAGTTACAGTGAGGCGTCATGTAGACGTTAGTATGGCGTTGGTACTGTATGACACGGTAGTTACAGTGAGGCGTCATGTAGACGTTAGTACGGCGTTGGTACTGTACGACACGGTAGTTACAGTGAGGCGTCATGTAGACGTTAGTATGGCGTTGGTACTGTACGACACGGTAGTTACAGTGAGGCGTCATGTAGACGTTAATACGGCGTTGGTACTGTATGACACGGTAGTTACAGTGAGGCGTCATGTAGACGTTAGTATGGCGTTGGTACTGTATGACACAGTAGTTAACAGTGAGGCGTCATGTAGACGTTAGTATGGCGTTGGTACTGTATGACACGGTAGTTACAGTGAGGCGTCATGTAGACGTTAGTATGGCGTTGGTACTGTATGACACGGTAGTTACAGTGAGGCGTCATGTAGACGTTAGTATGGCGTTGGTACTGTATGACACGGTAGTTACAGTGAGGCGTCATGTAGACGTTAGTATGGCGTTAACAGTGAGGCGTCGTGTAGACGTTAGTATGGCGTTGGTACTGTATGACACGGTAGTTACAGTGAGGCGTCATGTAGACGTTAGTATGGCGTTGGTACTGTATGACACGGTAGTTACAGTGAGGCGTCATGTAGACGTTAGTATGGCGTTGGTACTGTATGACACGGTAGTTACAGTGAGGCGTCATGTAGACGTTAGTATGGCGTTGGTACTGTATGACACGGTAGTTACAGTGAGGCGTCATGTAGATGTTAGTATGGCGTTGGTACTGTATGACACGGTAGTTACAGTGAGGCGTCATGTAGACGTTAGTATGGCGTTGGTACTGTATGACACGGTAGTTAACAGTGAGGCGTCGTGTAGACGTTAGTACGGAGTTGGTACTGTACGACACGGTAGTTACAGTGAGGCGTCATGTAGACGTTAGTATGGCGTTGGTACTGTATGACACGGTAGTTAACAGTGAGGCGTCATGTAGACGTTAGTATGGCGTTGGTACTGTATGACACGGTAGTTACAGTGAGGCGTCATGTAGACGTTAGTATGGCGTTGGTACTGTATGACACGGTAGTTAACAGTGAGGCGTCATGTAGACGTTAGTATGGCGTTGGTACTGTACGACACGGTAGTTACAGTGAGGCGTCATGTAGACGTTAGTATGGCGTTGGTACTGTACGACACGGTAGTTACAGTGAGGCGTCGTGTAGACGTTAGTATGGCGTTGGTACTGTATGACACGGTAGTTACAGTGAGGCGTCATGTAGACGTTAGTACGGCGTTGGTACTGTACGACACGGTAGTTAACAGTGAGGCGTCATGTAGACGTTAGTATGGCGTTGGTACTGTACGACACGGTAGTTAACAGTGAGGCGTCATGTAGACGTTAGTATGGCGTTGGTACTGTATGACACGGTAGTTACAGTGAGGCGTCATGTAGACGTTAGTATGGCGTTGGTACTGTACGACACGGTAGTTACAGTGAGGCGTCGTGTAGACGTTAGTATGGCGTTGGTACTGTACGACACGGTAGTTACAGTGAGGCGTCTTGTAGACGTTAGTATGGCGTTGGTACTGTACGACACGGTAGTTACAGTGAGGCGTCATGTAGACGTTAGTATGGCGTTGGTACTGTATGACACGGTAGTTACAGTGAGGCGTCGTGTAGACGTTAGTACGGCGTTGGTACTGTATGACACGGTAGTTACAGTGAGGCGTCATGTAGACGTTAGTATGGCGTTAACAGTGAGGCGTCATGTAGACGTTAGTACGGAGTTGGTACTGTATGACACGGTAGTTAACAGTGAGGCGTCATGTAGACGTTAGTACGGCGTTGGTACTGTATGACACGGTAGTTACAGTGAGGCGTCATGTAGACGTTAGTATGGCGTTAACAGTGAGGCGTCATGTAGACGTTAGTACGGCGTTGGTACTGTATGACACGGTAGTTACAGTGAGGCGTCATGTAGACGTTAGTATGGCGTTGGTACTGTATGACACGGTAGTTACAGTGAGGCGTCATGTAGACGTTAGTATGGCGTTGGTACTGTATGACACGGTAGTTACAGTGAGGCGTCATGTAGACGTTAGTATGGCGTTGGTACTGTACGACACGGTAGTTACAGTGAGGCGTCATGTAGACGTTAGTACGGCGTTGGTACTGTATGACACGGTAGTTACAGTGAGGCGTCGTGTAGACGTTAGTACGGCGTTGGTACTGTATGACACGGTAGTTACAGTGAGGCGTCATGTAGACGTTACTACGGCGTTGGTACTGTATGACACGGTAGTTACAGTGAGGCGTCATGTAGACGTTAGTATGGCGTTGGTACTGTATGACACGGTAGTTACTGTGAGGCGTCATGTAGACGTTAGTACGGCGTTGGTACTGTATGACACGGTAGTTACAGTGAGGCGTCATGTAGACGTTAGTATGGCGTTGGTACTGTATGACACGGTAGTTACAGTGAGGCGTCTTGTAGACGTTAGTATGGCGTTGGTACTGTATGACACGGTAGTTACAGTGAGGCGTCATGTAGACGTTAGTATGGCGTTGGTACTGTACGACACGGTAGTTACAGTGAGGCGTCATGTAGACGTTAGTACGGCGTTGGTACTGTATGACACGGTAGTTACAGTGAGGCGTCATGTAGACGTTAGTATGGCGTTGGTACTGTATGACACGGTAGTTACAGTGAGGCGTCATGTAGACGTTAGTATGGCGTTGGTACTGTATGACACGGTAGTTACAGTGAGGCGTCGTGTAGACGTTAGTACGGCGTTAACAGTGAGGCGTCGTGTAGACGTTAGTATGGCGTTGGTACTGTATGACACGGTAGTTACAGTGAGGCGTCATGTAGACGTTAGTATGGCGTTGGTACTGTATGACACGGTAGTTACAGTGAGGCGTCATGTAGACGTTAATACGGCGTTGGTACTGTATGACACGGTAGTTACAGTGAGGCGTCATGTAGACGTTAGTATGGCGTTGGTACTGTATGACAAGGTAGTTACAGTGAGGCGTCGTGTAGACGTTAGTATGGCGTTGGTACTGTATGACACGGTAGTTACAGTAAGGAGTCATGTAGACGTTAGTATGGCGTTGGTACTGTATGACACGGTAGTTACAGTGAGGCGTCGTGTAGACGTTAGTATGGCGTTGGTACTGTATGACACGGTAGTTACAGTGAGGCGTCATGTAGACGTTAGTATGGCGTTGGTACTGTATGACACGGTAGTTACAGTGAGGCGTCATGTAGACGTTAGTATGGCGTTGGTACTGTATGACACGGTAGTTACAGTGAGGCGTCATGTAGACGTTAGTATGGCGTTGGTACTGTATGACAAGGTAGTTACAGTGAGGCGTCGTGTAGACGTTAGTATGGCGTTGGTACTGTATGACACGGTAGTTACAGTAAGGAGTCATGTAGACGTTAGTATGGCGTTGGTACTGTATGACACGGTAGTTACAGTGAGGCGTCATGTAGACGTTAGTATGGCGTTGGTACTGTATGACACGATAGTTAACAGTGAGGCGTCATGTAGACGTTAGTACGGCGTTGGTACTGTATGACACGGTAGTTACAGTGAGGCGTCATGTAGACGTTAGTATGGCGTTGGTACTGTATGACACGGTAGTTACAGTGAGGCGTCATGTAGACGTTAGTATGGCGTTGGTACTGTACGACACGGTAGTTAACAGTGAGGCGTCATGTAGACGTTAGTATGGCGTTGGTACTGTATGACACGGTAGTTAACAGTGAGGCGTCATGTAGACGTTACTACGGCGTTGGTACTGTATGACACGGTAGTTACAGTGAGGCGTCATGTAGACGTTACTACGGCGTTGGTACTGTATGACACGGTAGTTACAGTGAGGCGTCATGTAGACGTTAGTATGGCGTTGGTACTGTATGACACGGTAGTTACAGTGAGGCGTCATGTAGACGTTAGTATGGCGTTGGTACTGTACGACACGGTAGTTACAGTGAGGCGTCATGTAGACGTTAGTATGGCGTTGGTACTGTATGACACGGTAGTTACAGTGAGGCGTCATGTAGACGTTAGTACGGCGTTGGTACTGTATGACACGGTAGTTACAGTGAGGCGTCATGTAGACGTTAGTATGGCGTTGGTACTGTACGACACGGTAGTTACAGTGAGGCGTCATGTAGACGTTAGTATGGCGTTGGTACTGTATGACACGGTAGTTACAGTGAGGCGTCATGTAGACGTTAGTACGGCGTTGGTACTGTACGACACGGTAGTTACAGTGAGGAGTCATGTAGACGTTAGTATGGCGTTGGTACTGTACGACACGGTAGTTACAGTGAGGCGTCATGTAGACGTTAGTATGGCGTTGGTACTGTACGACACGGTAGTTACAGTGAGGAGTCATGTAGACGTTAGTATGGCGTTGGTACTGTATGACACGGTAGTTAACAGTGAGGCGTCATGTAGACGTTAGTATGGCGTTGGTACTGTATGACACGGTAGTTACAGTGAGGCGTCATGTAGACGTTAGTATGGCGTTGGTACTGTACGACACGGTAGTTACAGTGAGGCGTCATGTAGACGTTAGTATGGCGTTGGTACTGTACGACACGGTAGTTACAGTGAGGCGTCATGTAGACGTTAATACGGCGTTGGTACTGTATGACACGGTAGTTACAGTGAGGCGTCATGTAGACGTTAGTATGGCGTTAACAGTGAGGCGTCGTGTAGACGTTAGTATGGCGTTGGTACTGTATGACACGGTAGTTACAGTGAGGCGTCATGTAGACGTTAGTATGGCGTTGGTACTGTATGACACGGTAGTTACAGTGAGGCGTCATGTAGACGTTAGTATGGCGTTGGTACTGTATGACACGGTAGTTACAGTGAGGCGTCATGTAGACGTTAGTATGGCGTTGGTACTGTATGACACGGTAGTTACAGTGAGGCGTCATGTAGACGTTAGTATGGCGTTGGTACTGTATGACACGGTAGTTACAGTGAGGCGTCATGTAGACGTTAGTATGGCGTTGGTACTGTATGACACGGTAGTTACAGTGAGGCGTCATGTAGACGTTAGTACGGCGTTGGTACTGTATGACACGGTAGTTACAGTGAGGCGTCATGTAGACGTTAGTACGGCGTTGGTACTGTATGACACGGTAGTTACAGTGAGGCGTCATGTAGACGTTAGTATGGCGTTGGTACTGTATGACACGGTAGTTACAGTGAGGCGTCTTGTAGACGTTAGTATGGCGTTGGTACTGTATGACACGGTAGTTACAGTGAGGCGTCATGTAGACGTTAGTATGGCGTTGGTACTGTATGACACGGTAGTTACAGTGAGGCGTCATGTAGACGTTAGTATGGCGTTGGTACTGTATGACACGGTAGTTACAGTGAGGCGTCATGTAGACGTTAGTATGGCGTTGGAACTGTATGACACGGTAGTTAACAGTGAGGAGTCATGTAGACGTTAGTATGGCGTTGGTACTGTACGACACGGTAGTTACAGTGAGGCGTCATGTAGACGTTAGTATGGCGTTGGTACTGTATGACACGGTAGTTACAGTGAGGCGTCATGTAGACGTTAGTATGGCGTTGGTACTGTATGACACGGTAGTAACAGTGAGGCGTCATGTAGACGTTAGTACGGAGTTGGTACTGTATGACACGGTAGTTACAGTGAGGCGTCATGTAGACGTTAGTATGGCGTTGGTACTGTATGACACGGTAGTTAACAGTGAGGCGTCATGTAGACGTTAGTATGGCGTTGGTACTGTATGACACGGTAGTTACAGTAAGGAGTCATGTAGACGTTAGTATGGCGTTGGTACTGTATGACACGGTAGTTACAGTGAGGCGTCGTGTAGACGTTAGTATGGCGTTGGTACTGTATGACACGGTAGTAACAGTGAGGCGTCATGTAGACGTTAGTACGGAGTTGGTACTGTATGACACGGTAGTTACAGTGAGGCGTCATGTAGACGTTAGTATGGCGTTGGTACTGTATGACAAGGTAGTTACAGTGAGGCGTCGTGTAGACGTTAGTATGGCGTTGGTACTGTATGACACGGTAGTTACAGTAAGGAGTCGTGTAGACGTTAGTATGGCGTTGGTACTGTATGACACGGTAGTTACAGTGAGGCGTCGTGTAGACGTTAGTATGGCGTTGGTACTGTATGACACGGTAGTTACAGTGAGGCGTCATGTAGACGTTAGTATGGCGTTGGTACTGTATGACACGGTAGTTACAGTGAGGCGTCATGTAGACGTTAGTATGGCGTTGGTACTGTATGACACGGTAGTTACAGTGAGGCGTCGTGTAGACGTTAGTATGGCGTTGGTACTGTATGACAAGGTAGTTACAGTGAGGCGTCGTGTAGACGTTAGTATGGCGTTGGTACTGTATGACACGGTAGTTACAGTAAGGAGTCATGTAGACGTTAGTATGGCGTTGGTACTGTATGACACGGTAGTTACAGTGAGGCGTCATGTAGACGTTAGTATGGCGTTGGTACTGTATGACACGGTAGTTAACAGTGAGGCGTCATGTAGACGTTAGTACGGCGTTGGTACTGTATGACACGGTAGTTACAGTGAGGCGTCATGTAGACGTTAGTATGGCGTTGGTACTGTATGACACGGTAGTTACAGTGAGGCGTCATGTAGACGTTAGTATGGCGTTGGTACTGTATGACAAGGTAGTTACAGTGAGGCGTCGTGTAGACGTTAGTATGGCGTTGGTACTGTATGACACGGTAGTTACAGTAAGGAGTCATGTAGACGTTAGTATGGCGTTGGTACTGTATGACACGGTAGTTACAGTGAGGCGTCATGTAGACGTTAGTATGGCGTTGGTACTGTATGACACGGTAGTTAACAGTGAGGCGTCATGTAGACGTTAGTACGGCGTTGGTACTGTATGACACGGTAGTTACAGTGAGGCGTCATGTAGACGTTAGTTTGGCGTTGGTACTGTATGACACGGTAGTTACAGTGAGGCGTCATGTAGACGTTAGTATGGCGTTGGTACTGTACGACACGGTAGTTAACAGTGAGGCGTCATGTAGACGTTAGTATGGCGTTGGTACTGTATGACACGGTAGTTAACAGTGAGGCGTCATGTAGACGTTACTACGGCGTTGGTACTGTATGACACGGTAGTTACAGTGAGGCGTCATGTAGACGTTACTACGGCGTTGGTACTGTATGACACGGTAGTTACAGTGAGGCGTCATGTAGACGTTAGTATGGCGTTGGTACTGTATGACACGGTAGTTACAGTGAGGCGTCATGTAGACGTTAGTATGGCGTTGGTACTGTACGACACGGTAGTTACAGTGAGGCGTCATGTAGACGTTAGTATGGCGTTGGTACTGTATGACACGGTAGTTACAGTGAGGCGTCATGTAGACGTTAGTACGGCGTTGGTACTGTATGACACGGTAGTTACAGTGAGGCGTCATGTAGACGTTAGTATGGCGTTGGTACTGTACGACACGGTAGTTACAGTGAGGCGTCATGTAGACGTTAGTATGGCGTTGGTACTGTATGACACGGTAGTTACAGTGAGGCGTCATGTAGACGTTAGTACGGCGTTGGTACTGTACGACACGGTAGTTACAGTGAGGAGTCATGTAGACGTTAGTATGGCGTTGGTACTGTACGACACGGTAGTTACAGTGAGGCGTCATGTAGACGTTAGTATGGCGTTGGTACTGTACGACACGGTAGTTACAGTGAGGAGTCATGTAGACGTTAGTATGGCGTTGGTACTGTATGACACGGTAGTTAACAGTGAGGCGTCATGTAGACGTTAGTATGGCGTTGGTACTGTATGACACGGTAGTTACAGTGAGGCGTCATGTAGACGTTAGTATGGCGTTGGTACTGTACGACACGGTAGTTACAGTGAGGCGTCATGTAGACGTTAGTATGGCGTTGGTACTGTACGACACGGTAGTTACAGTGAGGCGTCATGTAGACGTTAATACGGCGTTGGTACTGTATGACACGGTAGTTACAGTGAGGCGTCATGTAGACGTTAGTATGGCGTTAACAGTGAGGCGTCGTGTAGACGTTAGTATGGCGTTGGTACTGTATGACACGGTAGTTACAGTGAGGCGTCATGTAGACGTTAGTATGGCGTTGGTACTGTATGACACGGTAGTTACAGTGAGGCGTCATGTAGACGTTAGTATGGCGTTGGTACTGTATGACACGGTAGTTACAGTGAGGCGTCATGTAGACGTTAGTATGGCGTTGGTACTGTATGACACGGTAGTTACAGTGAGGCGTCATGTAGACGTTAGTATGGCGTTGGTACTGTATGACACGGTAGTTACAGTGAGGCGTCATGTAGACGTTAGTATGGCGTTGGTACTGTATGACACGGTAGTTACAGTGAGGCGTCATGTAGACGTTAGTACGGCGTTGGTACTGTATGACACGGTAGTTACAGTGAGGCGTCATGTAGACGTTAGTACGGCGTTGGTACTGTATGACACGGTAGTTACAGTGAGGCGTCATGTAGACGTTAGTATGGCGTTGGTACTGTATGACACGGTAGTTACAGTGAGGCGTCTTGTAGACGTTAGTATGGCGTTGGTACTGTATGACACGGTAGTTACAGTGAGGCGTCATGTAGACGTTAGTATGGCGTTGGTACTGTATGACACGGTAGTTACAGTGAGGCGTCATGTAGACGTTAGTATGGCGTTGGTACTGTATGACACGGTAGTTACAGTGAGGCGTCATGTAGACGTTAGTATGGCGTTGGAACTGTATGACACGGTAGTTAACAGTGAGGAGTCATGTAGACGTTAGTATGGCGTTGGTACTGTACGACACGGTAGTTACAGTGAGGCGTCATGTAGACGTTAGTATGGCGTTGGTACTGTATGACACGGTAGTTACAGTGAGGCGTCATGTAGACGTTAGTATGGCGTTGGTACTGTATGACACGGTAGTAACAGTGAGGCGTCATGTAGACGTTAGTACGGAGTTGGTACTGTATGACACGGTAGTTACAGTGAGGCGTCATGTAGACGTTAGTATGGCGTTGGTACTGTATGACACGGTAGTTAACAGTGAGGCGTCATGTAGACGTTAGTATGGCGTTGGTACTGTATGACACGGTAGTTACAGTAAGGAGTCATGTAGACGTTAGTATGGCGTTGGTACTGTATGACACGGTAGTTACAGTGAGGCGTCGTGTAGACGTTAGTATGGCGTTGGTACTGTATGACACGGTAGTAACAGTGAGGCGTCATGTAGACGTTAGTACGGAGTTGGTACTGTATGACACGGTAGTTACAGTGAGGCGTCATGTAGACGTTAGTATGGCGTTGGTACTGTATGACAAGGTAGTTACAGTGAGGCGTCGTGTAGACGTTAGTATGGCGTTGGTACTGTATGACACGGTAGTTACAGTAAGGAGTCGTGTAGACGTTAGTATGGCGTTGGTACTGTATGACACGGTAGTTACAGTGAGGCGTCGTGTAGACGTTAGTATGGCGTTGGTACTGTATGACACGGTAGTTACAGTGAGGCGTCATGTAGACGTTAGTATGGCGTTGGTACTGTATGACACGGTAGTTACAGTGAGGCGTCATGTAGACGTTAGTATGGCGTTGGTACTGTATGACACGGTAGTTACAGTGAGGCGTCGTGTAGACGTTAGTATGGCGTTGGTACTGTATGACAAGGTAGTTACAGTGAGGCGTCGTGTAGACGTTAGTATGGCGTTGGTACTGTATGACACGGTAGTTACAGTAAGGAGTCATGTAGACGTTAGTATGGCGTTGGTACTGTATGACACGGTAGTTACAGTGAGGCGTCATGTAGACGTTAGTATGGCGTTGGTACTGTATGACACGGTAGTTAACAGTGAGGCGTCATGTAGACGTTAGTACGGCGTTGGTACTGTATGACACGGTAGTTACAGTGAGGCGTCATGTAGACGTTAGTATGGCGTTGGTACTGTATGACACGGTAGTTACAGTGAGGCGTCATGTAGACGTTAGTATGGCGTTGGTACTGTACGACACGGTAGTTAACAGTGAGGCGTCATGTAGACGTTAGTATGGCGTTGGTACTGTATGACACGGTAGTTAACAGTGAGGCGTCATGTAGACGTTACTACGGCGTTGGTACTGTATGACACGGTAGTTACAGTGAGGCGTCATGTAGACGTTACTACGGCGTTGGTACTGTATGACACGGTAGTTACAGTGAGGCGTCATGTAGACGTTAGTATGGCGTTGGTACTGTATGACACGGTAGTTACAGTGAGGCGTCATGTAGACGTTAGTATGGCGTTGGTACTGTACGACACGGTAGTTACAGTGAGGCGTCATGTAGACGTTAGTATGGCGTTGGTACTGTACGACACGGTAGTTACAGTGAGGCGTCATGTAGACGTTAGTACGGCGTTGGTACTGTATGACACGGTAGTTACAGTGAGGCGTCATGTAGACGTTAGTATGGCGTTGGTACTGTATGACACGGTAGTTACAGTGAGGCGTCATGTAGACGTTAGTATGGCGTTGGAACTGTATGACACGGTAGTTACAGTGAGGCGTCATGTAGACGTTAGTACGGCGTTGGTACTGTACGACACGGTAGTTACAGTGAGGAGTCATGTAGACGTTAGTATGGCGTTGGTACTGTACGACACGGTAGTTACAGTGAGGCGTCATGTAGACGTTAGTATGGCGTTGGTACTGTACGACACGGTAGTTACAGTGAGGAGTCATGTAGACGTTAGTATGGCGTTGGTACTGTACGACACGGTAGTTAACAGTGAGGCGTCATGTAGACGTTAGTATGGCGTTGGTACTGTATGACACGGTAGTTACAGTGAGGCGTCATGTAGACGTTAGTATGGCGTTGGTACTGTACGACACGGTAGTTACAGTGAGGCGTCATGTAGACGTTAGTATGGCGTTGGTACTGTACGACACGGTAGTTACAGTGAGGCGTCATGTAGACGTTAATACGGCGTTGGTACTGTATGACACGGTAGTTACAGTGAGGCGTCATGTAGACGTTAGTATGGCGTTAACAGTGAGGCGTCGTGTAGACGTTAGTATGGCGTTGGTACTGTATGACACGGTAGTTACAGTGAGGCGTCATGTAGACGTTAGTATGGCGTTGGTACTGTATGACACGGTAGTTACAGTGAGGCGTCATGTAGACGTTAGTATGGCGTTGGTACTGTATGACACGGTAGTTACAGTGAGGCGTCATGTAGACGTTAGTATGGCGTTGGTACTGTATGACACGGTAGTTACAGTGAGGCGTCATGTAGACGTTAGTATGGCGTTGGTACTGTATGACACGGTAGTTACAGTGAGGCGTCATGTAGACGTTAGTATGGCGTTGGTACTGTATGACACGGTAGTTACAGTGAGGCGTCATGTAGACGTTAGTATGGCGTTGGTACTGTATGACACGGTAGTTACAGTGAGGCGTCATGTAGACGTTAGTATGGCGTTGGTACTGTATGACACGGTAGTTACAGTGAGGCGTCATGTAGACGTTAGTATGGCGTTGGTACTGTATGACACGGTAGTTACAGTGAGGCGTCATGTAGACGTTAGTACGGCGTTGGTACTGTATGACACGGTAGTTACAGTGAGGCGTCATGTAGACGTTAGTATGGCGTTGGTACTGTATGACACGGTAGTTACAGTGAGGCGTCTTGTAGACGTTAGTATGGCGTTGGTACTGTATGACACGGTAGTTACAGTGAGGCGTCATGTAGACGTTAGTATGGCGTTGGTACTGTATGACACGGTAGTTACAGTGAGGCGTCATGTAGACGTTAGTATGGCGTTGGTACTGTATGACACGGTAGTTACAGTGAGGCGTCATGTAGACGTTAGTATGGCGTTGGAACTGTATGACACGGTAGTTAACAGTGAGGAGTCATGTAGACGTTAGTATGGCGTTGGTACTGTACGACACGGTAGTTACAGTGAGGCGTCATGTAGACGTTAGTATGGCGTTGGTACTGTATGACACGGTAGTTACAGTGAGGCGTCATGTAGACGTTAGTATGGCGTTGGTACTGTATGACACGGTAGTAACAGTGAGGCGTCATGTAGACGTTAGTACGGAGTTGGTACTGTATGACACGGTAGTTACAGTGAGGCGTCATGTAGACGTTAGTATGGCGTTGGTACTGTATGACACGGTAGTTAACAGTGAGGCGTCATGTAGACGTTACTACGGCGTTGGTACTGTATGACACGGTAGTTACAGTGAGGCGTCATGTAGACGTTAGTATGGCGTTGGTACTGTATGACACGGTAGTTACTGTGAGGCGTCATGTAGACGTTAGTACGGCGTTGGTACTGTATGACACGGTAGTTACAGTGAGGCGTCATGTAGACGTTAGTATGGCGTTGGTACTGTATGACACGGTAGTTACAGTGAGGCGTCTTGTAGACGTTAGTATGGCGTTGGTACTGTATGACACGGTAGTTACAGTGAGGCGTCATGTAGACGTTAGTATGGCGTTGGTACTGTACGACACGGTAGTTACAGTGAGGCGTCATGTAGACGTTAGTACGGCGTTGGTACTGTATGACACGGTAGTTACAGTGAGGCGTCATGTAGACGTTAGTATGGCGTTGGTACTGTATGACACGGTAGTTACAGTGAGGCGTCATGTAGACGTTAGTATGGCGTTGGTACTGTATGACACGGTAGTTACAGTGAGGCGTCGTGTAGACGTTAGTACGGCGTTAACAGTGAGGCGTCGTGTAGACGTTAGTATGGCGTTGGTACTGTATGACACGGTAGTTACAGTGAGGCGTCATGTAGACGTTAGTATGGCGTTGGTACTGTATGACACGGTAGTTACAGTGAGGCGTCATGTAGACGTTAATACGGCGTTGGTACTGTATGACACGGTAGTTACAGTGAGGCGTCATGTAGACGTTAGTATGGCGTTGGTACTGTATGACAAGGTAGTTACAGTGAGGCGTCGTGTAGACGTTAGTATGGCGTTGGTACTGTATGACACGGTAGTTACAGTAAGGAGTCATGTAGACGTTAGTATGGCGTTGGTACTGTATGACACGGTAGTTACAGTGAGGCGTCGTGTAGACGTTAGTATGGCGTTGGTACTGTATGACACGGTAGTTACAGTGAGGCGTCATGTAGACGTTAGTATGGCGTTGGTACTGTATGACACGGTAGTTACAGTGAGGCGTCATGTAGACGTTAGTATGGCGTTGGTACTGTATGACACGGTAGTTACAGTGAGGCGTCATGTAGACGTTAGTATGGCGTTGGTACTGTATGACAAGGTAGTTACAGTGAGGCGTCGTGTAGACGTTAGTATGGCGTTGGTACTGTATGACACGGTAGTTACAGTAAGGAGTCATGTAGACGTTAGTATGGCGTTGGTACTGTATGACACGGTAGTTACAGTGAGGCGTCATGTAGACGTTAGTATGGCGTTGGTACTGTATGACACGGTAGTTAACAGTGAGGCGTCATGTAGACGTTAGTACGGCGTTGGTACTGTATGACACGGTAGTTACAGTGAGGCGTCATGTAGACGTTAGTATGGCGTTGGTACTGTATGACACGGTAGTTACAGTGAGGCGTCATGTAGACGTTAGTATGGCGTTGGTACTGTACGACACGGTAGTTAACAGTGAGGCGTCATGTAGACGTTAGTATGGCGTTGGTACTGTATGACACGGTAGTTAACAGTGAGGCGTCATGTAGACGTTACTACGGCGTTGGTACTGTATGACACGGTAGTTACAGTGAGGCGTCATGTAGACGTTACTACGGCGTTGGTACTGTATGACACGGTAGTTACAGTGAGGCGTCATGTAGACGTTAGTATGGCGTTGGTACTGTATGACACGGTAGTTACAGTGAGGCGTCATGTAGACGTTAGTATGGCGTTGGTACTGTACGACACGGTAGTTACAGTGAGGCGTCATGTAGACGTTAGTATGGCGTTGGTACTGTATGACACGGTAGTTACAGTGAGGCGTCATGTAGACGTTAGTACGGCGTTGGTACTGTATGACACGGTAGTTACAGTGAGGCGTCATGTAGACGTTAGTATGGCGTTGGTACTGTACGACACGGTAGTTACAGTGAGGCGTCATGTAGACGTTAGTATGGCGTTGGTACTGTATGACACGGTAGTTACAGTGAGGCGTCATGTAGACGTTAGTACGGCGTTGGTACTGTACGACACGGTAGTTACAGTGAGGAGTCATGTAGACGTTAGTATGGCGTTGGTACTGTACGACACGGTAGTTACAGTGAGGCGTCATGTAGACGTTAGTATGGCGTTGGTACTGTACGACACGGTAGTTACAGTGAGGAGTCATGTAGACGTTAGTATGGCGTTGGTACTGTATGACACGGTAGTTAACAGTGAGGCGTCATGTAGACGTTAGTATGGCGTTGGTACTGTATGACACGGTAGTTACAGTGAGGCGTCATGTAGACGTTAGTATGGCGTTGGTACTGTACGACACGGTAGTTACAGTGAGGCGTCATGTAGACGTTAGTATGGCGTTGGTACTGTACGACACGGTAGTTACAGTGAGGCGTCATGTAGACGTTAATACGGCGTTGGTACTGTATGACACGGTAGTTACAGTGAGGCGTCATGTAGACGTTAGTATGGCGTTAACAGTGAGGCGTCGTGTAGACGTTAGTATGGCGTTGGTACTGTATGACACGGTAGTTACAGTGAGGCGTCATGTAGACGTTAGTATGGCGTTGGTACTGTATGACACGGTAGTTACAGTGAGGCGTCATGTAGACGTTAGTATGGCGTTGGTACTGTATGACACGGTAGTTACAGTGAGGCGTCATGTAGACGTTAGTATGGCGTTGGTACTGTATGACACGGTAGTTACAGTGAGGCGTCATGTAGACGTTAGTATGGCGTTGGTACTGTATGACACGGTAGTTACAGTGAGGCGTCATGTAGACGTTAGTATGGCGTTGGTACTGTATGACACGGTAGTTACAGTGAGGCGTCATGTAGACGTTAGTATGGCGTTGGTACTGTATGACACGGTAGTTACAGTGAGGCGTCATGTAGACGTTAGTACGGCGTTGGTACTGTATGACACGGTAGTTACAGTGAGGCGTCATGTAGACGTTAGTATGGCGTTGGTACTGTATGACACGGTAGTTACAGTGAGGCGTCTTGTAGACGTTAGTATGGCGTTGGTACTGTATGACACGGTAGTTACAGTGAGGCGTCATGTAGACGTTAGTATGGCGTTGGTACTGTATGACACGGTAGTTACAGTGAGGCGTCATGTAGACGTTAGTATGGCGTTGGTACTGTATGACACGGTAGTTACAGTGAGGCGTCATGTAGACGTTAGTATGGCGTTGGAACTGTATGACACGGTAGTTAACAGTGAGGAGTCATGTAGACGTTAGTATGGCGTTGGTACTGTACGACACGGTAGTTACAGTGAGGCGTCATGTAGACGTTAGTATGGCGTTGGTACTGTATGACACGGTAGTTACAGTGAGGCGTCATGTAGACGTTAGTATGGCGTTGGTACTGTATGACACGGTAGTAACAGTGAGGCGTCATGTAGACGTTAGTACGGAGTTGGTACTGTATGACACGGTAGTTACAGTGAGGCGTCATGTAGACGTTAGTATGGCGTTGGTACTGTATGACACGGTAGTTAACAGTGAGGCGTCATGTAGACGTTAGTATGGCGTTGGTACTGTATGACACGGTAGTTACAGTAAGGAGTCATGTAGACGTTAGTATGGCGTTGGTACTGTATGACACGGTAGTTACAGTGAGGCGTCGTGTAGACGTTAGTATGGCGTTGGTACTGTATGACACGGTAGTAACAGTGAGGCGTCATGTAGACGTTAGTACGGAGTTGGTACTGTATGACACGGTAGTTACAGTGAGGCGTCATGTAGACGTTAGTATGGCGTTGGTACTGTATGACAAGGTAGTTACAGTGAGGCGTCGTGTAGACGTTAGTATGGCGTTGGTACTGTATGACACGGTAGTTACAGTAAGGAGTCGTGTAGACGTTAGTATGGCGTTGGTACTGTATGACACGGTAGTTACAGTGAGGCGTCGTGTAGACGTTAGTATGGCGTTGGTACTGTATGACACGGTAGTTACAGTGAGGCGTCATGTAGACGTTAGTATGGCGTTGGTACTGTATGACACGGTAGTTACAGTGAGGCGTCATGTAGACGTTAGTATGGCGTTGGTACTGTATGACACGGTAGTTACAGTGAGGCGTCGTGTAGACGTTAGTATGGCGTTGGTACTGTATGACAAGGTAGTTACAGTGAGGCGTCGTGTAGACGTTAGTATGGCGTTGGTACTGTATGACACGGTAGTTACAGTAAGGAGTCATGTAGACGTTAGTATGGCGTTGGTACTGTATGACACGGTAGTTACAGTGAGGCGTCATGTAGACGTTAGTATGGCGTTGGTACTGTATGACACGGTAGTTAACAGTGAGGCGTCATGTAGACGTTAGTACGGCGTTGGTACTGTATGACACGGTAGTTACAGTGAGGCGTCATGTAGACGTTAGTATGGCGTTGGTACTGTATGACACGGTAGTTACAGTGAGGCGTCATGTAGACGTTAGTATGGCGTTGGTACTGTACGACACGGTAGTTAACAGTGAGGCGTCATGTAGACGTTAGTATGGCGTTGGTACTGTATGACACGGTAGTTAACAGTGAGGCGTCATGTAGACGTTACTACGGCGTTGGTACTGTATGACACGGTAGTTACAGTGAGGCGTCATGTAGACGTTACTACGGCGTTGGTACTGTATGACACGGTAGTTACAGTGAGGCGTCATGTAGACGTTAGTATGGCGTTGGTACTGTATGACACGGTAGTTACAGTGAGGCGTCATGTAGACGTTAGTATGGCGTTGGTACTGTACGACACGGTAGTTACAGTGAGGCGTCATGTAGACGTTAGTATGGCGTTGGTACTGTACGACACGGTAGTTACAGTGAGGCGTCATGTAGACGTTAGTACGGCGTTGGTACTGTATGACACGGTAGTTACAGTGAGGCGTCATGTAGACGTTAGTATGGCGTTGGTACTGTATGACACGGTAGTTACAGTGAGGCGTCATGTAGACGTTAGTATGGCGTTGGAACTGTATGACACGGTAGTTACAGTGAGGCGTCATGTAGACGTTAGTACGGCGTTGGTACTGTACGACACGGTAGTTACAGTGAGGAGTCATGTAGACGTTAGTATGGCGTTGGTACTGTACGACACGGTAGTTACAGTGAGGCGTCATGTAGACGTTAGTATGGCGTTGGTACTGTACGACACGGTAGTTACAGTGAGGAGTCATGTAGACGTTAGTATGGCGTTGGTACTGTACGACACGGTAGTTAACAGTGAGGCGTCATGTAGACGTTAGTATGGCGTTGGTACTGTATGACACGGTAGTTACAGTGAGGCGTCATGTAGACGTTAGTATGGCGTTGGTACTGTACGACACGGTAGTTACAGTGAGGCGTCATGTAGACGTTAGTATGGCGTTGGTACTGTACGACACGGTAGTTACAGTGAGGCGTCATGTAGACGTTAATACGGCGTTGGTACTGTATGACACGGTAGTTACAGTGAGGCGTCATGTAGACGTTAGTATGGCGTTAACAGTGAGGCGTCGTGTAGACGTTAGTATGGCGTTGGTACTGTATGACACGGTAGTTACAGTGAGGCGTCATGTAGACGTTAGTATGGCGTTGGTACTGTATGACACGGTAGTTACAGTGAGGCGTCATGTAGACGTTAGTATGGCGTTGGTACTGTATGACACGGTAGTTACAGTGAGGCGTCATGTAGACGTTAGTATGGCGTTGGTACTGTATGACACGGTAGTTACAGTGAGGCGTCATGTAGACGTTAGTATGGCGTTGGTACTGTATGACACGGTAGTTACAGTGAGGCGTCATGTAGACGTTAGTATGGCGTTGGTACTGTATGACACGGTAGTTACAGTGAGGCGTCATGTAGACGTTAGTACGGCGTTGGTACTGTATGACACGGTAGTTACAGTGAGGCGTCATGTAGACGTTAGTACGGCGTTGGTACTGTATGACACGGTAGTTACAGTGAGGCGTCATGTAGACGTTAGTATGGCGTTGGTACTGTATGACACGGTAGTTACAGTGAGGCGTCTTGTAGACGTTAGTATGGCGTTGGTACTGTATGACACGGTAGTTACAGTGAGGCGTCATGTAGACGTTAGTATGGCGTTGGTACTGTATGACACGGTAGTTACAGTGAGGCGTCATGTAGACGTTAGTATGGCGTTGGTACTGTATGACACGGTAGTTACAGTGAGGCGTCATGTAGACGTTAGTATGGCGTTGGAACTGTATGACACGGTAGTTAACAGTGAGGAGTCATGTAGACGTTAGTATGGCGTTGGTACTGTACGACACGGTAGTTACAGTGAGGCGTCATGTAGACGTTAGTATGGCGTTGGTACTGTATGACACGGTAGTTACAGTGAGGCGTCATGTAGACGTTAGTATGGCGTTGGTACTGTATGACACGGTAGTAACAGTGAGGCGTCATGTAGACGTTAGTACGGAGTTGGTACTGTATGACACGGTAGTTACAGTGAGGCGTCATGTAGACGTTAGTATGGCGTTGGTACTGTATGACACGGTAGTTAACAGTGAGGCGTCATGTAGACGTTAGTATGGCGTTGGTACTGTACGACACGGTAGTTACAGTGAGGCGTCGTGTAGACGTTAGTATGGCGTTGGTACTGTACGACACGGTAGTTACAGTGAGGCGTCGTGTAGACGTTAGTATGGCGTTGGTACTGTATGACACGGTAGTTACAGTGAGGCGTCGTGTAGACGTTAGTATGGCGTTGGTACTGTATGACACGGTAGTTACAGTGAGGCGTCATGTAGACGTTAGTACGGCGTTGGTACTGTATGACACGGTAGTTACAGTGAGGCGTCATGTAGACGTTAGTATGGCGTTGGTACTGTACGACACGGTAGTTACAGTGAGGCGTCATGTAGACGTTAGTACGGCGTTGGTACTGTACGACACGGTAGTTAACAGTGAGGCGTCATGTAGACGTTAGTATGGCGTTGGTACTGTATGACACGGTAGTTACAGTGAGGCGTCATGTAGACGTTAGTATGGCGTTGGTACTGTATGACACGGTAGTTACAGTGAGGCGTCATGTAGACGTTAGTATGGCGTTGGTACTGTATGACACGGTAGTTACAGTGAGGCGTCATGTAGACGTTAGTATGGCGTTGGTACTGTATGACACGGTAGTTACAGTGAGGCGTCATGTAGACGTTAGTATGGCGTTGGTACTGTATGACACGGTAGTTACAGTGAGGCGTCATGTAGACGTTAGTACGGCGTTGGTACTGTACGACACGGTAGTTACAGTGAGGCGTCATGTAGACGTTAGTATGGCGTTGGTACTGTATGACACGGTAGTTACAGTGAGGCGTCATGTAGACGTTAGTACGGCGTTGGTACTGTATGACACGGTAGTTACAGTGAGGCGTCATGTAGACGTTAGTACGGCGTTGGTACTGTATGACACGGTAGTTACAGTGAGGCGTCATGTAGACGTTAGTATGGCGTTGGTACTGTATGACACGGTAGTTACAGTGAGGCGTCATGTAGACGTTAGTACGGCGTTGGTACTGTACGACACGGTAGTTACAGTGAGGCGTCATGTAGACGTTAGTATGGCGTTGGTACTGTACGACACGGTAGTTACAGTGAGGCGTCATGTAGACGTTAGTACGGCGTTGGTACTGTATGACACGGTAGTTACAGTGAGGCGTCATGTAGACGTTAGTACGGCGTTGGTACTGTATGACACGGTAGTTACAGTGAGGCGTCATGTAGACGTTAGTATGGCGTTGGTACTGTATGACACGGTAGTTACAGTGAGGCGTCATGTAGACGTTAGTACGGCGTTGGTACTGTACGACACGGTAGTTACAGTGAGGCGTCATGTAGACGTTAGTATGGCGTTGGTACTGTACGACACGGTAGTTACAGTGAGGCGTCATGTAGACGTTAGTATGGCGTTGGTACTGTATGACACGGTAGTTACAGTGAGGCGTCATGTAGACGTTAGTATGGCGTTGGTACTGTATGACACGGTAGTTACAGTGAGGCGTCATGTAGATGTTAGTATGGCGTTGGTACTGTATGACACGGTAGTTACAGTGAGGCGTCATGTAGACGTTAGTATGGCGTTGGTACTGTATGACACGGTAGTTAACAGTGAGGCGTCGTGTAGACGTTAGTACGGAGTTGGTACTGTACGACACGGTAGTTACAGTGAGGCGTCATGTAGACGTTAGTATGGCGTTGGTACTGTATGACACGGTAGTTAACAGTGAGGCGTCATGTAGACGTTAGTATGGCGTTGGTACTGTATGACACGGTAGTTACAGTGAGGCGTCATGTAGACGTTAGTATGGCGTTGGTACTGTATGACACGGTAGTTAACAGTGAGGCGTCATGTAGACGTTAGTATGGCGTTGGTACTGTACGACACGGTAGTTACAGTGAGGCGTCATGTAGACGTTAGTATGGCGTTGGTACTGTACGACACGGTAGTTACAGTGAGGCGTCGTGTAGACGTTAGTATGGCGTTGGTACTGTATGACACGGTAGTTACAGTGAGGCGTCATGTAGACGTTAGTACGGCGTTGGTACTGTACGACACGGTAGTTAACAGTGAGGCGTCATGTAGACGTTAGTATGGCGTTGGTACTGTACGACACGGTAGTTAACAGTGAGGCGTCATGTAGACGTTAGTATGGCGTTGGTACTGTATGACACGGTAGTTACAGTGAGGCGTCATGTAGACGTTAGTATGGCGTTGGTACTGTACGACACGGTAGTTACAGTGAGGCGTCGTGTAGACGTTAGTATGGCGTTGGTACTGTACGACACGGTAGTTACAGTGAGGCGTCTTGTAGACGTTAGTATGGCGTTGGTACTGTACGACACGGTAGTTACAGTGAGGCGTCATGTAGACGTTAGTATGGCGTTGGTACTGTATGACACGGTAGTTACAGTGAGGCGTCGTGTAGACGTTAGTACGGCGTTGGTACTGTATGACACGGTAGTTACAGTGAGGCGTCATGTAGACGTTAGTATGGCGTTAACAGTGAGGCGTCATGTAGACGTTAGTACGGAGTTGGTACTGTATGACACGGTAGTTAACAGTGAGGCGTCATGTAGACGTTAGTACGGCGTTGGTACTGTATGACACGGTAGTTACAGTGAGGCGTCATGTAGACGTTAGTATGGCGTTAACAGTGAGGCGTCATGTAGACGTTAGTACGGCGTTGGTACTGTATGACACGGTAGTTACAGTGAGGCGTCATGTAGACGTTAGTATGGCGTTGGTACTGTATGACACGGTAGTTACAGTGAGGCGTCATGTAGACGTTAGTATGGCGTTGGTACTGTATGACACGGTAGTTACAGTGAGGCGTCATGTAGACGTTAGTATGGCGTTGGTACTGTACGACACGGTAGTTACAGTGAGGCGTCATGTAGACGTTAGTACGGCGTTGGTACTGTATGACACGGTAGTTACAGTGAGGCGTCGTGTAGACGTTAGTACGGCGTTGGTACTGTATGACACGGTAGTTACAGTGAGGCGTCATGTAGACGTTACTACGGCGTTGGTACTGTATGACACGGTAGTTACAGTGAGGCGTCATGTAGACGTTAGTATGGCGTTGGTACTGTATGACACGGTAGTTACTGTGAGGCGTCATGTAGACGTTAGTACGGCGTTGGTACTGTATGACACGGTAGTTACAGTGAGGCGTCATGTAGACGTTAGTATGGCGTTGGTACTGTATGACACGGTAGTTACAGTGAGGCGTCTTGTAGACGTTAGTATGGCGTTGGTACTGTATGACACGGTAGTTACAGTGAGGCGTCATGTAGACGTTAGTATGGCGTTGGTACTGTACGACACGGTAGTTACAGTGAGGCGTCATGTAGACGTTAGTACGGCGTTGGTACTGTATGACACGGTAGTTACAGTGAGGCGTCATGTAGACGTTAGTATGGCGTTGGTACTGTATGACACGGTAGTTACAGTGAGGCGTCATGTAGACGTTAGTATGGCGTTGGTACTGTATGACACGGTAGTTACAGTGAGGCGTCGTGTAGACGTTAGTACGGCGTTAACAGTGAGGCGTCGTGTAGACGTTAGTATGGCGTTGGTACTGTATGACACGGTAGTTACAGTGAGGCGTCATGTAGACGTTAGTATGGCGTTGGTACTGTATGACACGGTAGTTACAGTGAGGCGTCATGTAGACGTTAATACGGCGTTGGTACTGTATGACACGGTAGTTACAGTGAGGCGTCATGTAGACGTTAGTATGGCGTTGGTACTGTATGACAAGGTAGTTACAGTGAGGCGTCGTGTAGACGTTAGTATGGCGTTGGTACTGTATGACACGGTAGTTACAGTAAGGAGTCATGTAGACGTTAGTATGGCGTTGGTACTGTATGACACGGTAGTTACAGTGAGGCGTCGTGTAGACGTTAGTATGGCGTTGGTACTGTATGACACGGTAGTTACAGTGAGGCGTCATGTAGACGTTAGTATGGCGTTGGTACTGTATGACACGGTAGTTACAGTGAGGCGTCATGTAGACGTTAGTATGGCGTTGGTACTGTATGACACGGTAGTTACAGTGAGGCGTCATGTAGACGTTAGTATGGCGTTGGTACTGTATGACAAGGTAGTTACAGTGAGGCGTCGTGTAGACGTTAGTATGGCGTTGGTACTGTATGACACGGTAGTTACAGTAAGGAGTCATGTAGACGTTAGTATGGCGTTGGTACTGTATGACACGGTAGTTACAGTGAGGCGTCATGTAGACGTTAGTATGGCGTTGGTACTGTATGACACGGTAGTTAACAGTGAGGCGTCATGTAGACGTTAGTACGGCGTTGGTACTGTATGACACGGTAGTTACAGTGAGGCGTCATGTAGACGTTAGTATGGCGTTGGTACTGTATGACACGGTAGTTACAGTGAGGCGTCATGTAGACGTTAGTATGGCGTTGGTACTGTACGACACGGTAGTTAACAGTGAGGCGTCATGTAGACGTTAGTATGGCGTTGGTACTGTATGACACGGTAGTTAACAGTGAGGCGTCATGTAGACGTTACTACGGCGTTGGTACTGTATGACACGGTAGTTACAGTGAGGCGTCATGTAGACGTTACTACGGCGTTGGTACTGTATGACACGGTAGTTACAGTGAGGCGTCATGTAGACGTTAGTATGGCGTTGGTACTGTATGACACGGTAGTTACAGTGAGGCGTCATGTAGACGTTAGTATGGCGTTGGTACTGTACGACACGGTAGTTACAGTGAGGCGTCATGTAGACGTTAGTATGGCGTTGGTACTGTATGACACGGTAGTTACAGTGAGGCGTCATGTAGACGTTAGTACGGCGTTGGTACTGTATGACACGGTAGTTACAGTGAGGCGTCATGTAGACGTTAGTATGGCGTTGGTACTGTACGACACGGTAGTTACAGTGAGGCGTCATGTAGACGTTAGTATGGCGTTGGTACTGTATGACACGGTAGTTACAGTGAGGCGTCATGTAGACGTTAGTACGGCGTTGGTACTGTATGACACGGTAGTTACAGTAAGGAGTCATGTAGACGTTAGTATGGCGTTGGTACTGTATGACACGGTAGTTACAGTGAGGCGTCATGTAGACGTTAGTACGGCGTTGGTACTGTATGACACGGTAGTTACAGTAAGGAGTCATGTAGACGTTAGTATGGCGTTGGTACTGTATGACACGGTAGTTACAGTGAGGCGTCGTGTAGACGTTAGTATGGCGTTGGTACTGTATGACACGGTAGTTACAGTGAGGCGTCATGTAGACGTTAGTATGGCGTTGGTACTGTATGACACGGTAGTTACAGTGAGGCGTCATGTAGACGTTAGTATGGCGTTGGTACTGTATGACACGGTAGTTACAGTGAGGCGTCATGTAGACGTTAGTATGGCGTTGGTACTGTATGACAAGGTAGTTACAGTGAGGCGTCGTGTAGACGTTAGTATGGCGTTGGTACTGTATGACACGGTAGTTACAGTAAGGAGTCATGTAGACGTTAGTATGGCGTTGGTACTGTATGACACGGTAGTTACAGTGAGGCGTCATGTAGACGTTAATACGGCGTTGGTACTGTATGACACGGTAGTTACAGTGAGGCGTCATGTAGACGTTAGTATGGCGTTAACAGTGAGGCGTCGTGTAGACGTTAGTATGGCGTTGGTACTGTATGACACGGTAGTTACAGTGAGGCGTCATGTAGACGTTAGTATGGCGTTGGTACTGTATGACACGGTAGTTACAGTGAGGCGTCATGTAGACGTTAGTATGGCGTTGGTACTGTATGACACGGTAGTTACAGTGAGGCGTCATGTAGACGTTAGTATGGCGTTGGTACTGTATGACACGGTAGTTACAGTGAGGCGTCATGTAGACGTTAGTATGGCGTTGGTACTGTATGACACGGTAGTTACAGTGAGGCGTCATGTAGACGTTAGTATGGCGTTGGTACTGTATGACACGGTAGTTACAGTGAGGCGTCATGTAGACGTTAGTACGGCGTTGGTACTGTATGACACGGTAGTTACAGTGAGGCGTCATGTAGACGTTAGTACGGCGTTGGTACTGTATGACACGGTAGTTACAGTGAGGCGTCATGTAGACGTTAGTATGGCGTTGGTACTGTATGACACGGTAGTTACAGTGAGGCGTCTTGTAGACGTTAGTATGGCGTTGGTACTGTATGACACGGTAGTTACAGTGAGGCGTCATGTAGACGTTAGTATGGCGTTGGTACTGTATGACACGGTAGTTACAGTGAGGCGTCATGTAGACGTTAGTATGGCGTTGGTACTGTATGACACGGTAGTTACAGTGAGGCGTCATGTAGACGTTAGTATGGCGTTGGAACTGTATGACACGGTAGTTAACAGTGAGGAGTCATGTAGACGTTAGTATGGCGTTGGTACTGTACGA
This sequence comes from Salvelinus fontinalis, assembly GCF_029448725.1. Classification (NCBI taxonomy): domain Eukaryota; kingdom Metazoa; phylum Chordata; class Actinopteri; order Salmoniformes; family Salmonidae; genus Salvelinus; species Salvelinus fontinalis. The sequence goes on along the minus strand of NW_026600210.1, from coordinate 1,920,889 downwards.
CACGGTAGTTACAGTGAGGCGTCATGTAGACGTTAGTATGGCGTTGGTACTGTATGACACGGTAGTTACAGTGAGGCGTCATGTAGACGTTAGTATGGCGTTGGTACTGTATGACACGGTAGTAACAGTGAGGCGTCATGTAGACGTTAGTACGGAGTTGGTACTGTATGACACGGTAGTTACAGTGAGGCGTCATGTAGACGTTAGTATGGCGTTGGTACTGTATGACACGGTAGTTAACAGTGAGGCGTCATGTAGACGTTAGTATGGCGTTGGTACTGTATGACACGGTAGTTACAGTAAGGAGTCATGTAGACGTTAGTATGGCGTTGGTACTGTATGACACGGTAGTTACAGTGAGGCGTCGTGTAGACGTTAGTATGGCGTTGGTACTGTATGACACGGTAGTAACAGTGAGGCGTCATGTAGACGTTAGTACGGAGTTGGTACTGTATGACACGGTAGTTACAGTGAGGCGTCATGTAGACGTTAGTATGGCGTTGGTACTGTATGACAAGGTAGTTACAGTGAGGCGTCGTGTAGACGTTAGTATGGCGTTGGTACTGTATGACACGGTAGTTACAGTAAGGAGTCGTGTAGACGTTAGTATGGCGTTGGTACTGTATGACACGGTAGTTACAGTGAGGCGTCGTGTAGACGTTAGTATGGCGTTGGTACTGTATGACACGGTAGTTACAGTGAGGCGTCATGTAGACGTTAGTATGGCGTTGGTACTGTATGACACGGTAGTTACAGTGAGGCGTCATGTAGACGTTAGTATGGCGTTGGTACTGTATGACACGGTAGTTACAGTGAGGCGTCGTGTAGACGTTAGTATGGCGTTGGTACTGTATGACAAGGTAGTTACAGTGAGGCGTCGTGTAGACGTTAGTATGGCGTTGGTACTGTATGACACGGTAGTTACAGTAAGGAGTCATGTAGACGTTAGTATGGCGTTGGTACTGTATGACACGGTAGTTACAGTGAGGCGTCATGTAGACGTTAGTATGGCGTTGGTACTGTATGACACGGTAGTTAACAGTGAGGCGTCATGTAGACGTTAGTACGGCGTTGGTACTGTATGACACGGTAGTTACAGTGAGGCGTCATGTAGACGTTAGTATGGCGTTGGTACTGTATGACACGGTAGTTACAGTGAGGCGTCATGTAGACGTTAGTATGGCGTTGGTACTGTATGACAAGGTAGTTACAGTGAGGCGTCGTGTAGACGTTAGTATGGCGTTGGTACTGTATGACACGGTAGTTACAGTAAGGAGTCATGTAGACGTTAGTATGGCGTTGGTACTGTATGACACGGTAGTTACAGTGAGGCGTCATGTAGACGTTAGTATGGCGTTGGTACTGTATGACACGGTAGTTAACAGTGAGGCGTCATGTAGACGTTAGTACGGCGTTGGTACTGTATGACACGGTAGTTACAGTGAGGCGTCATGTAGACGTTAGTATGGCGTTGGTACTGTATGACACGGTAGTTACAGTGAGGCGTCATGTAGACGTTAGTATGGCGTTGGTACTGTACGACACGGTAGTTAACAGTGAGGCGTCATGTAGACGTTAGTATGGCGTTGGTACTGTATGACACGGTAGTTAACAGTGAGGCGTCATGTAGACGTTACTACGGCGTTGGTACTGTATGACACGGTAGTTACAGTGAGGCGTCATGTAGACGTTACTACGGCGTTGGTACTGTATGACACGGTAGTTACAGTGAGGCGTCATGTAGACGTTAGTATGGCGTTGGTACTGTATGACACGGTAGTTACAGTGAGGCGTCATGTAGACGTTAGTATGGCGTTGGTACTGTACGACACGGTAGTTACAGTGAGGCGTCATGTAGACGTTAGTATGGCGTTGGTACTGTATGACACGGTAGTTACAGTGAGGCGTCATGTAGACGTTAGTACGGCGTTGGTACTGTATGACACGGTAGTTACAGTGAGGCGTCATGTAGACGTTAGTATGGCGTTGGTACTGTACGACACGGTAGTTACAGTGAGGCGTCATGTAGACGTTAGTATGGCGTTGGTACTGTATGACACGGTAGTTACAGTGAGGCGTCATGTAGACGTTAGTACGGCGTTGGTACTGTACGACACGGTAGTTACAGTGAGGAGTCATGTAGACGTTAGTATGGCGTTGGTACTGTACGACACGGTAGTTACAGTGAGGCGTCATGTAGACGTTAGTATGGCGTTGGTACTGTACGACACGGTAGTTACAGTGAGGAGTCATGTAGACGTTAGTATGGCGTTGGTACTGTATGACACGGTAGTTAACAGTGAGGCGTCATGTAGACGTTAGTATGGCGTTGGTACTGTATGACACGGTAGTTACAGTGAGGCGTCATGTAGACGTTAGTATGGCGTTGGTACTGTACGACACGGTAGTTACAGTGAGGCGTCATGTAGACGTTAGTATGGCGTTGGTACTGTACGACACGGTAGTTACAGTGAGGCGTCATGTAGACGTTAATACGGCGTTGGTACTGTATGACACGGTAGTTACAGTGAGGCGTCATGTAGACGTTAGTATGGCGTTAACAGTGAGGCGTCGTGTAGACGTTAGTATGGCGTTGGTACTGTATGACACGGTAGTTACAGTGAGGCGTCATGTAGACGTTAGTATGGCGTTGGTACTGTATGACACGGTAGTTACAGTGAGGCGTCATGTAGACGTTAGTATGGCGTTGGTACTGTATGACACGGTAGTTACAGTGAGGCGTCATGTAGACGTTAGTATGGCGTTGGTACTGTATGACACGGTAGTTACAGTGAGGCGTCATGTAGACGTTAGTATGGCGTTGGTACTGTATGACACGGTAGTTACAGTGAGGCGTCATGTAGACGTTAGTATGGCGTTGGTACTGTATGACACGGTAGTTACAGTGAGGCGTCATGTAGACGTTAGTACGGCGTTGGTACTGTATGACACGGTAGTTACAGTGAGGCGTCATGTAGACGTTAGTACGGCGTTGGTACTGTATGACACGGTAGTTACAGTGAGGCGTCATGTAGACGTTAGTATGGCGTTGGTACTGTATGACACGGTAGTTACAGTGAGGCGTCTTGTAGACGTTAGTATGGCGTTGGTACTGTATGACACGGTAGTTACAGTGAGGCGTCATGTAGACGTTAGTATGGCGTTGGTACTGTATGACACGGTAGTTACAGTGAGGCGTCATGTAGACGTTAGTATGGCGTTGGTACTGTATGACACGGTAGTTACAGTGAGGCGTCATGTAGACGTTAGTATGGCGTTGGAACTGTATGACACGGTAGTTAACAGTGAGGAGTCATGTAGACGTTAGTATGGCGTTGGTACTGTACGACACGGTAGTTACAGTGAGGCGTCATGTAGACGTTAGTATGGCGTTGGTACTGTATGACACGGTAGTTACAGTGAGGCGTCATGTAGACGTTAGTATGGCGTTGGTACTGTATGACACGGTAGTAACAGTGAGGCGTCATGTAGACGTTAGTACGGAGTTGGTACTGTATGACACGGTAGTTACAGTGAGGCGTCATGTAGACGTTAGTATGGCGTTGGTACTGTATGACACGGTAGTTAACAGTGAGGCGTCATGTAGACGTTAGTATGGCGTTGGTACTGTATGACACGGTAGTTACAGTAAGGAGTCATGTAGACGTTAGTATGGCGTTGGTACTGTATGACACGGTAGTTACAGTGAGGCGTCGTGTAGACGTTAGTATGGCGTTGGTACTGTATGACACGGTAGTAACAGTGAGGCGTCATGTAGACGTTAGTACGGAGTTGGTACTGTATGACACGGTAGTTACAGTGAGGCGTCATGTAGACGTTAGTATGGCGTTGGTACTGTATGACAAGGTAGTTACAGTGAGGCGTCGTGTAGACGTTAGTATGGCGTTGGTACTGTATGACACGGTAGTTACAGTAAGGAGTCGTGTAGACGTTAGTATGGCGTTGGTACTGTATGACACGGTAGTTACAGTGAGGCGTCGTGTAGACGTTAGTATGGCGTTGGTACTGTATGACACGGTAGTTACAGTGAGGCGTCATGTAGACGTTAGTATGGCGTTGGTACTGTATGACACGGTAGTTACAGTGAGGCGTCATGTAGACGTTAGTATGGCGTTGGTACTGTATGACACGGTAGTTACAGTGAGGCGTCGTGTAGACGTTAGTATGGCGTTGGTACTGTATGACAAGGTAGTTACAGTGAGGCGTCGTGTAGACGTTAGTATGGCGTTGGTACTGTATGACACGGTAGTTACAGTAAGGAGTCATGTAGACGTTAGTATGGCGTTGGTACTGTATGACACGGTAGTTACAGTGAGGCGTCATGTAGACGTTAGTATGGCGTTGGTACTGTATGACACGGTAGTTAACAGTGAGGCGTCATGTAGACGTTAGTACGGCGTTGGTACTGTATGACACGGTAGTTACAGTGAGGCGTCATGTAGACGTTAGTATGGCGTTGGTACTGTATGACACGGTAGTTACAGTGAGGCGTCATGTAGACGTTAGTATGGCGTTGGTACTGTACGACACGGTAGTTAACAGTGAGGCGTCATGTAGACGTTAGTATGGCGTTGGTACTGTATGACACGGTAGTTAACAGTGAGGCGTCATGTAGACGTTACTACGGCGTTGGTACTGTATGACACGGTAGTTACAGTGAGGCGTCATGTAGACGTTACTACGGCGTTGGTACTGTATGACACGGTAGTTACAGTGAGGCGTCATGTAGACGTTAGTATGGCGTTGGTACTGTATGACACGGTAGTTACAGTGAGGCGTCATGTAGACGTTAGTATGGCGTTGGTACTGTACGACACGGTAGTTACAGTGAGGCGTCATGTAGACGTTAGTATGGCGTTGGTACTGTACGACACGGTAGTTACAGTGAGGCGTCATGTAGACGTTAGTACGGCGTTGGTACTGTATGACACGGTAGTTACAGTGAGGCGTCATGTAGACGTTAGTATGGCGTTGGTACTGTATGACACGGTAGTTACAGTGAGGCGTCATGTAGACGTTAGTATGGCGTTGGAACTGTATGACACGGTAGTTACAGTGAGGCGTCATGTAGACGTTAGTACGGCGTTGGTACTGTACGACACGGTAGTTACAGTGAGGAGTCATGTAGACGTTAGTATGGCGTTGGTACTGTACGACACGGTAGTTACAGTGAGGCGTCATGTAGACGTTAGTATGGCGTTGGTACTGTACGACACGGTAGTTACAGTGAGGAGTCATGTAGACGTTAGTATGGCGTTGGTACTGTACGACACGGTAGTTAACAGTGAGGCGTCATGTAGACGTTAGTATGGCGTTGGTACTGTATGACACGGTAGTTACAGTGAGGCGTCATGTAGACGTTAGTATGGCGTTGGTACTGTACGACACGGTAGTTACAGTGAGGCGTCATGTAGACGTTAGTATGGCGTTGGTACTGTACGACACGGTAGTTACAGTGAGGCGTCATGTAGACGTTAATACGGCGTTGGTACTGTATGACACGGTAGTTACAGTGAGGCGTCATGTAGACGTTAGTATGGCGTTAACAGTGAGGCGTCGTGTAGACGTTAGTATGGCGTTGGTACTGTATGACACGGTAGTTACAGTGAGGCGTCATGTAGACGTTAGTATGGCGTTGGTACTGTATGACACGGTAGTTACAGTGAGGCGTCATGTAGACGTTAGTATGGCGTTGGTACTGTATGACACGGTAGTTACAGTGAGGCGTCATGTAGACGTTAGTATGGCGTTGGTACTGTATGACACGGTAGTTACAGTGAGGCGTCATGTAGACGTTAGTATGGCGTTGGTACTGTATGACACGGTAGTTACAGTGAGGCGTCATGTAGACGTTAGTATGGCGTTGGTACTGTATGACACGGTAGTTACAGTGAGGCGTCATGTAGACGTTAGTATGGCGTTGGTACTGTATGACACGGTAGTTACAGTGAGGCGTCATGTAGACGTTAGTACGGCGTTGGTACTGTATGACACGGTAGTTACAGTGAGGCGTCATGTAGACGTTAGTATGGCGTTGGTACTGTATGACACGGTAGTTACAGTGAGGCGTCTTGTAGACGTTAGTATGGCGTTGGTACTGTATGACACGGTAGTTACAGTGAGGCGTCATGTAGACGTTAGTATGGCGTTGGTACTGTATGACACGGTAGTTACAGTGAGGCGTCATGTAGACGTTAGTATGGCGTTGGTACTGTATGACACGGTAGTTACAGTGAGGCGTCATGTAGACGTTAGTATGGCGTTGGAACTGTATGACACGGTAGTTAACAGTGAGGAGTCATGTAGACGTTAGTATGGCGTTGGTACTGTACGACACGGTAGTTACAGTGAGGCGTCATGTAGACGTTAGTATGGCGTTGGTACTGTATGACACGGTAGTTACAGTGAGGCGTCATGTAGACGTTAGTATGGCGTTGGTACTGTATGACACGGTAGTAACAGTGAGGCGTCATGTAGACGTTAGTACGGAGTTGGTACTGTATGACACGGTAGTTACAGTGAGGCGTCATGTAGACGTTAGTATGGCGTTGGTACTGTATGACACGGTAGTTAACAGTGAGGCGTCATGTAGACGTTACTACGGCGTTGGTACTGTATGACACGGTAGTTACAGTGAGGCGTCATGTAGACGTTAGTATGGCGTTGGTACTGTATGACACGGTAGTTACTGTGAGGCGTCATGTAGACGTTAGTACGGCGTTGGTACTGTATGACACGGTAGTTACAGTGAGGCGTCATGTAGACGTTAGTATGGCGTTGGTACTGTATGACACGGTAGTTACAGTGAGGCGTCTTGTAGACGTTAGTATGGCGTTGGTACTGTATGACACGGTAGTTACAGTGAGGCGTCATGTAGACGTTAGTATGGCGTTGGTACTGTACGACACGGTAGTTACAGTGAGGCGTCATGTAGACGTTAGTACGGCGTTGGTACTGTATGACACGGTAGTTACAGTGAGGCGTCATGTAGACGTTAGTATGGCGTTGGTACTGTATGACACGGTAGTTACAGTGAGGCGTCATGTAGACGTTAGTATGGCGTTGGTACTGTATGACACGGTAGTTACAGTGAGGCGTCGTGTAGACGTTAGTACGGCGTTAACAGTGAGGCGTCGTGTAGACGTTAGTATGGCGTTGGTACTGTATGACACGGTAGTTACAGTGAGGCGTCATGTAGACGTTAGTATGGCGTTGGTACTGTATGACACGGTAGTTACAGTGAGGCGTCATGTAGACGTTAATACGGCGTTGGTACTGTATGACACGGTAGTTACAGTGAGGCGTCATGTAGACGTTAGTATGGCGTTGGTACTGTATGACAAGGTAGTTACAGTGAGGCGTCGTGTAGACGTTAGTATGGCGTTGGTACTGTATGACACGGTAGTTACAGTAAGGAGTCATGTAGACGTTAGTATGGCGTTGGTACTGTATGACACGGTAGTTACAGTGAGGCGTCGTGTAGACGTTAGTATGGCGTTGGTACTGTATGACACGGTAGTTACAGTGAGGCGTCATGTAGACGTTAGTATGGCGTTGGTACTGTATGACACGGTAGTTACAGTGAGGCGTCATGTAGACGTTAGTATGGCGTTGGTACTGTATGACACGGTAGTTACAGTGAGGCGTCATGTAGACGTTAGTATGGCGTTGGTACTGTATGACAAGGTATTTACAGTGAGGCGTCGTGTAGACGTTAGTATGGCGTTGGTACTGTATGACACGGTAGTTACAGTAAGGAGTCATGTAGACGTTAGTATGGCGTTGGTACTGTATGACACGGTAGTTACAGTGAGGCGTCATGTAGACGTTAGTATGGCGTTGGTACTGTATGACACGGTAGTTAACAGTGAGGCGTCATGTAGACGTTAGTACGGCGTTGGTACTGTATGACACGGTAGTTACAGTGAGGCGTCATGTAGACGTTAGTATGGCGTTGGTACTGTATGACACGGTAGTTACAGTGAGGCGTCATGTAGACGTTAGTATGGCGTTGGTACTGTACGACACGGTAGTTAACAGTGAGGCGTCATGTAGACGTTAGTATGGCGTTGGTACTGTATGACACGGTAGTTAACAGTGAGGCGTCATGTAGACGTTACTACGGCGTTGGTACTGTATGACACGGTAGTTACAGTGAGGCGTCATGTAGACGTTACTACGGCGTTGGTACTGTATGACACGGTAGTTACAGTGAGGCGTCATGTAGACGTTAGTATGGCGTTGGTACTGTATGACACGGTAGTTACAGTGAGGCGTCATGTAGACGTTAGTATGGCGTTGGTACTGTACGACACGGTAGTTACAGTGAGGCGTCATGTAGACGTTAGTATGGCGTTGGTACTGTATGACACGGTAGTTACAGTGAGGCGTCATGTAGACGTTAGTACGGCGTTGGTACTGTATGACACGGTAGTTACAGTGAGGCGTCATGTAGACGTTAGTATGGCGTTGGTACTGTACGACACGGTAGTTACAGTGAGGCGTCATGTAGACGTTAGTATGGCGTTGGTACTGTATGACACGGTAGTTACAGTGAGGCGTCATGTAGACGTTAGTACGGCGTTGGTACTGTACGACACGGTAGTTACAGTGAGGAGTCATGTAGACGTTAGTATGGCGTTGGTACTGTACGACACGGTAGTTACAGTGAGGCGTCATGTAGACGTTAGTATGGCGTTGGTACTGTACGACACGGTAGTTACAGTGAGGAGTCATGTAGACGTTAGTATGGCGTTGGTACTGTATGACACGGTAGTTAACAGTGAGGCGTCATGTAGACGTTAGTATGGCGTTGGTACTGTATGACACGGTAGTTACAGTGAGGCGTCATGTAGACGTTAGTATGGCGTTGGTACTGTACGACACGGTAGTTACAGTGAGGCGTCATGTAGACGTTAGTATGGCGTTGGTACTGTACGACACGGTAGTTACAGTGAGGCGTCATGTAGACGTTAATACGGCGTTGGTACTGTATGACACGGTAGTTACAGTGAGGCGTCATGTAGACGTTAGTATGGCGTTAACAGTGAGGCGTCGTGTAGACGTTAGTATGGCGTTGGTACTGTATGACACGGTAGTTACAGTGAGGCGTCATGTAGACGTTAGTATGGCGTTGGTACTGTATGACACGGTAGTTACAGTGAGGCGTCATGTAGACGTTAGTATGGCGTTGGTACTGTATGACACGGTAGTTACAGTGAGGCGTCATGTAGACGTTAGTATGGCGTTGGTACTGTATGACACGGTAGTTACAGTGAGGCGTCATGTAGACGTTAGTATGGCGTTGGTACTGTATGACACGGTAGTTACAGTGAGGCGTCATGTAGACGTTAGTATGGCGTTGGTACTGTATGACACGGTAGTTACAGTGAGGCGTCATGTAGACGTTAGTATGGCGTTGGTACTGTATGACACGGTAGTTACAGTGAGGCGTCATGTAGACGTTAGTACGGCGTTGGTACTGTATGACACGGTAGTTACAGTGAGGCGTCATGTAGACGTTAGTATGGCGTTGGTACTGTATGACACGGTAGTTACAGTGAGGCGTCTTGTAGACGTTAGTATGGCGTTGGTACTGTATGACACGGTAGTTACAGTGAGGCGTCATGTAGACGTTAGTATGGCGTTGGTACTGTATGACACGGTAGTTACAGTGAGGCGTCATGTAGACGTTAGTATGGCGTTGGTACTGTATGACACGGTAGTTACAGTGAGGCGTCATGTAGACGTTAGTATGGCGTTGGAACTGTATGACACGGTAGTTAACAGTGAGGAGTCATGTAGACGTTAGTATGGCGTTGGTACTGTACGACACGGTAGTTACAGTGAGGCGTCATGTAGACGTTAGTATGGCGTTGGTACTGTATGACACGGTAGTTACAGTGAGGCGTCATGTAGACGTTAGTATGGCGTTGGTACTGTATGACACGGTAGTAACAGTGAGGCGTCATGTAGACGTTAGTACGGAGTTGGTACTGTATGACACGGTAGTTACAGTGAGGCGTCATGTAGACGTTAGTATGGCGTTGGTACTGTATGACACGGTAGTTAACAGTGAGGCGTCATGTAGACGTTAGTATGGCGTTGGTACTGTATGACACGGTAGTTACAGTAAGGAGTCATGTAGACGTTAGTATGGCGTTGGTACTGTATGACACGGTAGTTACAGTGAGGCGTCGTGTAGACGTTAGTATGGCGTTGGTACTGTATGACACGGTAGTAACAGTGAGGCGTCATGTAGACGTTAGTACGGAGTTGGTACTGTATGACACGGTAGTTACAGTGAGGCGTCATGTAGACGTTAGTATGGCGTTGGTACTGTATGACAAGGTAGTTACAGTGAGGCGTCGTGTAGACGTTAGTATGGCGTTGGTACTGTATGACACGGTAGTTACAGTAAGGAGTCGTGTAGACGTTAGTATGGCGTTGGTACTGTATGACACGGTAGTTACAGTGAGGCGTCGTGTAGACGTTAGTATGGCGTTGGTACTGTATGACACGGTAGTTACAGTGAGGCGTCATGTAGACGTTAGTATGGCGTTGGTACTGTATGACACGGTAGTTACAGTGAGGCGTCATGTAGACGTTAGTATGGCGTTGGTACTGTATGACACGGTAGTTACAGTGAGGCGTCGTGTAGACGTTAGTATGGCGTTGGTACTGTATGACAAGGTAGTTACAGTGAGGCGTCGTGTAGACGTTAGTATGGCGTTGGTACTGTATGACACGGTAGTTACAGTAAGGAGTCATGTAGACGTTAGTATGGCGTTGGTACTGTATGACACGGTAGTTACAGTGAGGCGTCGTGTAGACGTTAGTATGGCGTTGGTACTGTATGACACGGTAGTAACAGTGAGGCGTCATGTAGACGTTAGTACGGAGTTGGTACTGTATGACACGGTAGTTACAGTGAGGCGTCATGTAGACGTTAGTATGGCGTTGGTACTGTATGACAAGGTAGTTACAGTGAGGCGTCGTGTAGACGTTAGTATGGCGTTGGTACTGTATGACACGGTAGTTACAGTAAGGAGTCGTGTAGACGTTAGTATGGCGTTGGTACTGTATGACACGGTAGTTACAGTGAGGCGTCGTGTAGACGTTAGTATGGCGTTGGTACTGTATGACACGGTAGTTACAGTGAGGCGTCATGTAGACGTTAGTATGGCGTTGGTACTGTATGACACGGTAGTTACAGTGAGGCGTCATGTAGACGTTAGTATGGCGTTGGTACTGTATGACACGGTAGTTACAGTGAGGCGTCGTGTAGACGTTAGTATGGCGTTGGTACTGTATGACAAGGTAGTTACAGTGAGGCGTCGTGTAGACGTTAGTATGGCGTTGGTACTGTATGACACGGTAGTTACAGTAAGGAGTCATGTAGACGTTAGTATGGCGTTGGTACTGTATGACACGGTAGTTACAGTGAGGCGTCATGTAGACGTTAGTATGGCGTTGGTACTGTATGACACGGTAGTTAACAGTGAGGCGTCATGTAGACGTTAGTACGGCGTTGGTACTGTATGACACGGTAGTTACAGTGAGGCGTCATGTAGACGTTAGTATGGCGTTGGTACTGTATGACACGGTAGTTACAGTGAGGCGTCATGTAGACGTTAGTATGGCGTTGGTACTGTACGACACGGTAGTTAACAGTGAGGCGTCATGTAGACGTTAGTATGGCGTTGGTACTGTATGACACGGTAGTTAACAGTGAGGCGTCATGTAGACGTTACTACGGCGTTGGTACTGTATGACACGGTAGTTACAGTGAGGCGTCATGTAGACGTTACTACGGCGTTGGTACTGTATGACACGGTAGTTACAGTGAGGCGTCATGTAGACGTTAGTATGGCGTTGGTACTGTATGACACGGTAGTTACAGTGAGGCGTCATGTAGACGTTAGTATGGCGTTGGTACTGTACGACACGGTAGTTACAGTGAGGCGTCATGTAGACGTTAGTATGGCGTTGGTACTGTACGACACGGTAGTTACAGTGAGGCGTCATGTAGACGTTAGTACGGCGTTGGTACTGTATGACACGGTAGTTACAGTGAGGCGTCATGTAGACGTTAGTATGGCGTTGGTACTGTATGACACGGTAGTTACAGTGAGGCGTCATGTAGACGTTAGTATGGCGTTGGAACTGTATGACACGGTAGTTACAGTGAGGCGTCATGTAGACGTTAGTACGGCGTTGGTACTGTACGACACGGTAGTTACAGTGAGGAGTCATGTAGACGTTAGTATGGCGTTGGTACTGTACGACACGGTAGTTACAGTGAGGCGTCATGTAGACGTTAGTATGGCGTTGGTACTGTACGACACGGTAGTTACAGTGAGGAGTCATGTAGACGTTAGTATGGCGTTGGTACTGTACGACACGGTAGTTAACAGTGAGGCGTCATGTAGACGTTAGTATGGCGTTGGTACTGTATGACACGGTAGTTACAGTGAGGCGTCATGTAGACGTTAGTATGGCGTTGGTACTGTACGACACGGTAGTTACAGTGAGGCGTCATGTAGACGTTAGTATGGCGTTGGTACTGTACGACACGGTAGTTACAGTGAGGCGTCATGTAGACGTTAATACGGCGTTGGTACTGTATGACACGGTAGTTACAGTGAGGCGTCATGTAGACGTTAGTATGGCGTTAACAGTGAGGCGTCGTGTAGACGTTAGTATGGCGTTGGTACTGTATGACACGGTAGTTACAGTGAGGCGTCATGTAGACGTTAGTATGGCGTTGGTACTGTATGACACGGTAGTTACAGTGAGGCGTCATGTAGACGTTAGTATGGCGTTGGTACTGTATGACACGGTAGTTACAGTGAGGCGTCATGTAGACGTTAGTATGGCGTTGGTACTGTATGACACGGTAGTTACAGTGAGGCGTCATGTAGACGTTAGTATGGCGTTGGTACTGTATGACACGGTAGTTACAGTGAGGCGTCATGTAGACGTTAGTATGGCGTTGGTACTGTATGACACGGTAGTTACAGTGAGGCGTCATGTAGACGTTAGTACGGCGTTGGTACTGTATGACACGGTAGTTACAGTGAGGCGTCATGTAGACGTTAGTACGGCGTTGGTACTGTATGACACGGTAGTTACAGTGAGGCGTCATGTAGACGTTAGTATGGCGTTGGTACTGTATGACACGGTAGTTACAGTGAGGCGTCTTGTAGACGTTAGTATGGCGTTGGTACTGTATGACACGGTAGTTACAGTGAGGCGTCATGTAGACGTTAGTATGGCGTTGGTACTGTATGACACGGTAGTTACAGTGAGGCGTCATGTAGACGTTAGTATGGCGTTGGTACTGTATGACACGGTAGTTACAGTGAGGCGTCATGTAGACGTTAGTATGGCGTTGGAACTGTATGACACGGTAGTTAACAGTGAGGAGTCATGTAGACGTTAGTATGGCGTTGGTACTGTACGACACGGTAGTTACAGTGAGGCGTCATGTAGACGTTAGTATGGCGTTGGTACTGTATGACACGGTAGTTACAGTGAGGCGTCATGTAGACGTTAGTATGGCGTTGGTACTGTATGACACGGTAGTAACAGTGAGGCGTCATGTAGACGTTAGTACGGAGTTGGTACTGTATGACACGGTAGTTACAGTGAGGCGTCATGTAGACGTTAGTATGGCGTTGGTACTGTATGACACGGTAGTTAACAGTGAGGCGTCATGTAGACGTTAGTATGGCGTTGGTACTGTACGACACGGTAGTTACAGTGAGGCGTCGTGTAGACGTTAGTATGGCGTTGGTACTGTACGACACGGTAGTTACAGTGAGGCGTCGTGTAGACGTTAGTATGGCGTTGGTACTGTATGACACGGTAGTTACAGTGAGGCGTCGTGTAGACGTTAGTATGGCGTTGGTACTGTATGACACGGTAGTTACAGTGAGGCGTCATGTAGACGTTAGTACGGCGTTGGTACTGTATGACACGGTAGTTACAGTGAGGCGTCATGTAGACGTTAGTATGGCGTTGGTACTGTACGACACGGTAGTTACAGTGAGGCGTCATGTAGACGTTAGTACGGCGTTGGTACTGTACGACACGGTAGTTAACAGTGAGGCGTCATGTAGACGTTAGTATGGCGTTGGTACTGTATGACACGGTAGTTACAGTGAGGCGTCATGTAGACGTTAGTATGGCGTTGGTACTGTATGACACGGTAGTTACAGTGAGGCGTCATGTAGACGTTAGTATGGCGTTGGTACTGTATGACACGGTAGTTACAGTGAGGCGTCATGTAGACGTTAGTATGGCGTTGGTACTGTATGACACGGTAGTTACAGTGAGGCGTCATGTAGACGTTAGTATGGCGTTGGTACTGTACGACACGGTAGTTACAGTGAGGCGTCATGTAGACGTTAGTACGGCGTTGGTACTGTACGACACGGTAGTTACAGTGAGGCGTCATGTAGACGTTAGTATGGCGTTGGTACTGTATGACACGGTAGTTACAGTGAGGCGTCATGTAGACGTTAGTACGGCGTTGGTACTGTATGACACGGTAGTTACAGTGAGGCGTCATGTAGACGTTAGTACGGCGTTGGTACTGTATGACACGGTAGTTACAGTGAGGCGTCATGTAGACGTTAGTATGGCGTTGGTACTGTATGACACGGTAGTTACAGTGAGGCGTCATGTAGACGTTAGTACGGCGTTGGTACTGTACGACACGGTAGTTACAGTGAGGCGTCATGTAGACGTTAGTATGGCGTTGGTACTGTACGACACGGTAGTTACAGTGAGGCGTCATGTAGACGTTAGTATGGCGTTGGTACTGTATGACACGGTAGTTACAGTGAGGCGTCATGTAGACGTTAGTATGGCGTTGGTACTGTACGACACGGTAGTTACAGTGAGGCGTCGTGTAGACGTTAGTATGGCGTTGGTACTGTACGACACGGTAGTTACAGTGAGGCGTCTTGTAGACGTTAGTATGGCGTTGGTACTGTACGACACGGTAGTTACAGTGAGGCGTCATGTAGACGTTAGTATGGCGTTGGTACTGTATGACACGGTAGTTACAGTGAGGCGTCGTGTAGACGTTAGTACGGCGTTGGTACTGTATGACACGGTAGTTACAGTGAGGCGTCATGTAGACGTTAGTATGGCGTTAACAGTGAGGCGTCATGTAGACGTTAGTACGGCGTTGGTACTGTATGACACGGTAGTTACAGTGAGGCGTCATGTAGACGTTACTACGGCGTTGGTACTGTATGACACGGTAGTTACAGTGAGGCGTCATGTAGACGTTAGTACGGCGTTGGTACTGTACGACACGGTAGTTACAGTGAGGCGTCATGTAGACGTTAGTACGGCGTTGGTACTGTACGACACGGTAGTTACAGTGAGGCGTCATGTAGACGTTAGTATGGCGTTGGTACTGTATGACACGGTAGTTAACAGTGAGGCGTCATGTAGACGTTAGTATGGCGTTGGTACTGTACGACACGGTAGTTAACAGTGAGGCGTCATGTAGACGTTAGTATGGCGTTGGTACTGTACGACACGGTAGTTACAGTGAGGCGTCATGTAGACGTTAGTATGGCGTTGGTACTGTATGACACAGTAGTTAACAGTGAGGCGTCATGTAGACGTTAGTATGGCGTTGGTACTGTATGACACGGTAGTTACAGTGAGGCGTCATGTAGACGTTAGTATGGCGTTGGTACTGTATGACACGGTAGTTACAGTGAGGCGTCATGTAGACGTTAGTATGGCGTTGGTACTGTATGACACGGTAGTTACAGTGAGGCGTCATGTAGACGTTAGTATGGCGTTAACAGTGAGGCGTCGTGTAGACGTTAGTATGGCGTTGGTACTGTATGACACGGTAGTTACAGTGAGGCGTCATGTAGACGTTAGTATGGCGTTGGTACTGTATGACACGGTAGTTACAGTGAGGCGTCATGTAGACGTTAGTATGGCGTTGGTACTGTATGACACGGTAGTTACAGTGAGGCGTCATGTAGACGTTAGTATGGCGTTGGTACTGTATGACACGGTAGTTACAGTGAGGCGTCATGTAGACGTTAGTATGGCGTTGGTACTGTATGACACGGTAGTTACAGTGAGGCGTCATGTAGACGTTAGTATGGCGTTGGTACTGTATGACACGGTAGTTAACAGTGAGGCGTCGTGTAGACGTTAGTACGGAGTTGGTACTGTACGACACGGTAGTTACAGTGAGGCGTCATGTAGACGTTAGTATGGCGTTGGTACTGTATGACACGGTAGTTAACAGTGAGGCGTCATGTAGACGTTAGTATGGCGTTGGTACTGTATGACACGGTAGTTACAGTGAGGCGTCATGTAGACGTTAGTATGGCGTTGGTACTGTATGACACGGTAGTTAACAGTGAGGCGTCATGTAGACGTTAGTATGGCGTTGGTACTGTACGACACGGTAGTTACAGTGAGGCGTCATGTAGACGTTAGTATGGCGTTGGTACTGTACGACACGGTAGTTACAGTGAGGCGTCGTGTAGACGTTAGTATGGCGTTGGTACTGTATGACACGGTAGTTACAGTGAGGCGTCATGTAGACGTTAGTACGGCGTTGGTACTGTACGACACGGTAGTTAACAGTGAGGCGTCATGTAGACGTTAGTATGGCGTTGGTACTGTACGACACGGTAGTTAACAGTGAGGCGTCATGTAGACGTTAGTATGGCGTTGGTACTGTATGACACGGTAGTTACAGTGAGGCGTCATGTAGACGTTAGTATGGCGTTGGTACTGTACGACACGGTAGTTACAGTGAGGCGTCGTGTAGACGTTAGTATGGCGTTGGTACTGTACGACACGGTAGTTACAGTGAGGCGTCTTGTAGACGTTAGTATGGCGTTGGTACTGTACGACACGGTAGTTACAGTGAGGCGTCATGTAGACGTTAGTATGGCGTTGGTACTGTATGACACGGTAGTTACAGTGAGGCGTCGTGTAGACGTTAGTACGGCGTTGGTACTGTATGACACGGTAGTTACAGTGAGGCGTCATGTAGACGTTAGTATGGCGTTAACAGTGAGGCGTCATGTAGACGTTAGTACGGAGTTGGTACTGTATGACACGGTAGTTAACAGTGAGGCGTCATGTAGACGTTAGTACGGCGTTGGTACTGTATGACACGGTAGTTACAGTGAGGCGTCATGTAGACGTTAGTATGGCGTTAACAGTGAGGCGTCATGTAGACGTTAGTACGGCGTTGGTACTGTATGACACGGTAGTTACAGTGAGGCGTCATGTAGACGTTAGTATGGCGTTGGTACTGTATGACACGGTAGTTACAGTGAGGCGTCATGTAGACGTTAGTATGGCGTTGGTACTGTATGACACGGTAGTTACAGTGAGGCGTCATGTAGACGTTAGTATGGCGTTGGTACTGTATGACACGGTAGTTACAGTGAGGCGTCGTGTAGACGTTAGTACGGCGTTGGTACTGTATGACACGGTAGTTACAGTGAGGCGTCATGTAGACGTTACTACGGCGTTGGTACTGTATGACACGGTAGTTACAGTGAGGCGTCATGTAGACGTTAGTACGGCGTTGGTACTGTACGACACGGTAGTTACAGTGAGGCGTCATGTAGACGTTAGTATGGCGTTGGTACTGTATGACACGGTAGTTAACAGTGAGGCGTCATGTAGACGTTAGTACGGCGTTGGTACTGTATGACACGGTAGTTACAGTGAGGCGTCATGTAGACGTTAGTACGGCGTTGGTACTGTATGACACGGTAGTTACAGTGAGGCGTCATGTAGACGTTAGTATGGCGTTGGTACTGTATGACACGGTAGTTACAGTGAGGCGTCATGTAGACGTTAGTATGGCGTTGGAACTGTATGACACGGTAGTTACAGTGAGGCGTCATGTAGACGTTAGTACGGCGTTGGTACTGTACGACACGGTAGTTACAGTGAGGAGTCATGTAGACGTTAGTATGGCGTTGGTACTGTACGACACGGTAGTTACAGTGAGGCGTCATGTAGACGTTAGTATGGCGTTGGTACTGTACGACACGGTAGTTACAGTGAGGCGTCATGTAGACGTTAGTATGGCGTTGGTACTGTACGACACGGTAGTTACAGTGAGGAGTCATGTAGACGTTAGTATGGCGTTGGTACTGTACGACACGGTAGTTAACAGTGAGGCGTCATGTAGACGTTAGTATGGCGTTGGTACTGTATGACACGGTAGTTACAGTGAGGCGTCATGTAGACGTTAGTATGGCGTTGGTACTGTACGACACGGTAGTTACAGTGAGGCGTCATGTAGACGTTAGTATGGCGTTGGTACTGTACGACACGGTAGTTACAGTGAGGCGTCATGTAGACGTTAATACGGCGTTGGTACTGTATGACACGGTAGTTACAGTGAGGCGTCATGTAGACGTTAGTATGGCGTTAACAGTGAGGCGTCGTGTAGACGTTAGTATGGCGTTGGTACTGTATGACACGGTAGTTACAGTGAGGCGTCATGTAGACGTTAGTATGGCGTTGGTACTGTATGACACGGTAGTTACAGTGAGGCGTCATGTAGACGTTAGTATGGCGTTGGTACTGTATGACACGGTAGTTACAGTGAGGCGTCATGTAGACGTTAGTATGGCGTTGGTACTGTATGACACGGTAGTTACAGTGAGGCGTCATGTAGACGTTAGTATGGCGTTGGTACTGTATGACACGGTAGTTACAGTGAGGCGTCATGTAGACGTTAGTATGGCGTTGGTACTGTATGACACGGTAGTTACAGTGAGGCGTCATGTAGACGTTAGTACGGCGTTGGTACTGTATGACACGGTAGTTACAGTGAGGCGTCATGTAGACGTTAGTACGGCGTTGGTACTGTATGACACGGTAGTTACAGTGAGGCGTCATGTAGACGTTAGTATGGCGTTGGTACTGTATGACACGGTAGTTACAGTGAGGCGTCTTGTAGACGTTAGTATGGCGTTGGTACTGTATGACACGGTAGTTACAGTGAGGCGTCATGTAGACGTTAGTATGGCGTTGGTACTGTATGACACGGTAGTTACAGTGAGGCGTCATGTAGACGTTAGTATGGCGTTGGTACTGTATGACACGGTAGTTACAGTGAGGCGTCATGTAGACGTTAGTATGGCGTTGGAACTGTATGACACGGTAGTTAACAGTGAGGAGTCATGTAGACGTTAGTATGGCGTTGGTACTGTACGACACGGTAGTTACAGTGAGGCGTCATGTAGACGTTAGTATGGCGTTGGTACTGTATGACACGGTAGTTACAGTGAGGCGTCATGTAGACGTTAGTATGGCGTTGGTACTGTATGACACGGTAGTAACAGTGAGGCGTCATGTAGACGTTAGTACGGAGTTGGTACTGTATGACACGGTAGTTACAGTGAGGCGTCATGTAGACGTTAGTATGGCGTTGGTACTGTATGACACGGTAGTTAACAGTGAGGCGTCATGTAGACGTTAGTATGGCGTTGGTACTGTACGACACGGTAGTTACAGTGAGGCGTCGTGTAGACGTTAGTATGGCGTTGGTACTGTACGACACGGTAGTTACAGTGAGGCGTCGTGTAGACGTTAGTATGGCGTTGGTACTGTATGACACGGTAGTTACAGTGAGGCGTCGTGTAGACGTTAGTATGGCGTTGGTACTGTATGACACGGTAGTTACAGTGAGGCGTCATGTAGACGTTAGTACGGCGTTGGTACTGTATGACACGGTAGTTACAGTGAGGCGTCATGTAGACGTTAGTATGGCGTTGGTACTGTACGACACGGTAGTTACAGTGAGGCGTCATGTAGACGTTAGTACGGCGTTGGTACTGTACGACACGGTAGTTAACAGTGAGGCGTCATGTAGACGTTAGTATGGCGTTGGTACTGTATGACACGGTAGTTACAGTGAGGCGTCATGTAGACGTTAGTATGGCGTTGGTACTGTATGACACGGTAGTTACAGTGAGGCGTCATGTAGACGTTAGTATGGCGTTGGTACTGTATGACACGGTAGTTACAGTGAGGCGTCATGTAGACGTTAGTATGGCGTTGGTACTGTATGACACGGTAGTTACAGTGAGGCGTCATGTAGACGTTAGTATGGCGTTGGTACTGTATGACACGGTAGTTACAGTGAGGCGTCATGTAGACGTTAGTACGGCGTTGGTACTGTACGACACGGTAGTTACAGTGAGGCGTCATGTAGACGTTAGTATGGCGTTGGTACTGTATGACACGGTAGTTACAGTGAGGCGTCATGTAGACGTTAGTACGGCGTTGGTACTGTATGACACGGTAGTTACAGTGAGGCGTCATGTAGACGTTAGTACGGCGTTGGTACTGTATGACACGGTAGTTACAGTGAGGCGTCATGTAGACGTTAGTATGGCGTTGGTACTGTATGACACGGTAGTTACAGTGAGGCGTCATGTAGACGTTAGTACGGCGTTGGTACTGTACGACACGGTAGTTACAGTGAGGCGTCATGTAGACGTTAGTATGGCGTTGGTACTGTACGACACGGTAGTTACAGTGAGGCGTCATGTAGACGTTAGTATGGCGTTGGTACTGTATGACACGGTAGTTACAGTGAGGCGTCATGTAGACGTTAGTATGGCGTTGGTACTGTACGACACGGTAGTTACAGTGAGGCGTCGTGTAGACGTTAGTATGGCGTTGGTACTGTACGACACGGTAGTTACAGTGAGGCGTCTTGTAGACGTTAGTATGGCGTTGGTACTGTACGACACGGTAGTTACAGTGAGGCGTCATGTAGACGTTAGTATGGCGTTGGTACTGTATGACACGGTAGTTACAGTGAGGCGTCGTGTAGACGTTAGTACGGCGTTGGTACTGTATGACACGGTAGTTACAGTGAGGCGTCATGTAGACGTTAGTATGGCGTTAACAGTGAGGCGTCATGTAGACGTTAGTACGGCGTTGGTACTGTATGACACGGTAGTTACAGTGAGGCGTCATGTAGACGTTACTACGGCGTTGGTACTGTATGACACGGTAGTTACAGTGAGGCGTCATGTAGACGTTAGTACGGCGTTGGTACTGTACGACACGGTAGTTACAGTGAGGCGTCATGTAGACGTTAGTACGGCGTTGGTACTGTACGACACGGTAGTTACAGTGAGGCGTCATGTAGACGTTAGTATGGCGTTGGTACTGTATGACACGGTAGTTAACAGTGAGGCGTCATGTAGACGTTAGTATGGCGTTGGTACTGTACGACACGGTAGTTAACAGTGAGGCGTCATGTAGACGTTAGTATGGCGTTGGTACTGTACGACACGGTAGTTACAGTGAGGCGTCATGTAGACGTTAGTATGGCGTTGGTACTGTATGACACAGTAGTTAACAGTGAGGCGTCATGTAGACGTTAGTATGGCGTTGGTACTGTATGACACGGTAGTTACAGTGAGGCGTCATGTAGACGTTAGTATGGCGTTGGTACTGTATGACACGGTAGTTACAGTGAGGCGTCATGTAGACGTTAGTATGGCGTTGGTACTGTATGACACGGTAGTTACAGTGAGGCGTCATGTAGACGTTAGTATGGCGTTAACAGTGAGGCGTCGTGTAGACGTTAGTATGGCGTTGGTACTGTATGACACGGTAGTTACAGTGAGGCGTCATGTAGACGTTAGTATGGCGTTGGTACTGTATGACACGGTAGTTACAGTGAGGCGTCATGTAGACGTTAGTATGGCGTTGGTACTGTATGACACGGTAGTTACAGTGAGGCGTCATGTAGACGTTAGTATGGCGTTGGTACTGTATGACACGGTAGTTACAGTGAGGCGTCATGTAGACGTTAGTATGGCGTTGGTACTGTATGACACGGTAGTTACAGTGAGGCGTCATGTAGACGTTAGTATGGCGTTGGTACTGTATGACACGGTAGTTAACAGTGAGGCGTCGTGTAGACGTTAGTACGGAGTTGGTACTGTACGACACGGTAGTTACAGTGAGGCGTCATGTAGACGTTAGTATGGCGTTGGTACTGTATGACACGGTAGTTAACAGTGAGGCGTCATGTAGACGTTAGTATGGCGTTGGTACTGTATGACACGGTAGTTACAGTGAGGCGTCATGTAGACGTTAGTATGGCGTTGGTACTGTATGACACGGTAGTTAACAGTGAGGCGTCATGTAGACGTTAGTATGGCGTTGGTACTGTACGACACGGTAGTTACAGTGAGGCGTCATGTAGACGTTAGTATGGCGTTGGTACTGTACGACACGGTAGTTACAGTGAGGCGTCGTGTAGACGTTAGTATGGCGTTGGTACTGTATGACACGGTAGTTACAGTGAGGCGTCATGTAGACGTTAGTACGGCGTTGGTACTGTACGACACGGTAGTTAACAGTGAGGCGTCATGTAGACGTTAGTATGGCGTTGGTACTGTACGACACGGTAGTTAACAGTGAGGCGTCATGTAGACGTTAGTATGGCGTTGGTACTGTATGACACGGTAGTTACAGTGAGGCGTCATGTAGACGTTAGTATGGCGTTGGTACTGTACGACACGGTAGTTACAGTGAGGCGTCGTGTAGACGTTAGTATGGCGTTGGTACTGTACGACACGGTAGTTACAGTGAGGCGTCTTGTAGACGTTAGTATGGCGTTGGTACTGTACGACACGGTAGTTACAGTGAGGCGTCATGTAGACGTTAGTATGGCGTTGGTACTGTATGACACGGTAGTTACAGTGAGGCGTCGTGTAGACGTTAGTACGGCGTTGGTACTGTATGACACGGTAGTTACAGTGAGGCGTCATGTAGACGTTAGTATGGCGTTAACAGTGAGGCGTCATGTAGACGTTAGTACGGAGTTGGTACTGTATGACACGGTAGTTAACAGTGAGGCGTCATGTAGACGTTAGTACGGCGTTGGTACTGTATGACACGGTAGTTACAGTGAGGCGTCATGTAGACGTTAGTATGGCGTTAACAGTGAGGCGTCATGTAGACGTTAGTACGGCGTTGGTACTGTATGACACGGTAGTTACAGTGAGGCGTCATGTAGACGTTAGTATGGCGTTGGTACTGTATGACACGGTAGTTACAGTGAGGCGTCATGTAGACGTTAGTATGGCGTTGGTACTGTATGACACGGTAGTTACAGTGAGGCGTCATGTAGACGTTAGTATGGCGTTGGTACTGTATGACACGGTAGTTACAGTGAGGCGTCGTGTAGACGTTAGTACGGCGTTGGTACTGTATGACACGGTAGTTACAGTGAGGCGTCATGTAGACGTTACTACGGCGTTGGTACTGTATGACACGGTAGTTACAGTGAGGCGTCATGTAGACGTTAGTACGGCGTTGGTACTGTACGACACGGTAGTTACAGTGAGGCGTCATGTAGACGTTAGTATGGCGTTGGTACTGTATGACACGGTAGTTAACAGTGAGGCGTCATGTAGACGTTAGTACGGCGTTGGTACTGTATGACACGGTAGTTACAGTGAGGCGTCATGTAGACGTTAGTATGGCGTTGGTACTGTACGACACGGTAGTTAACAGTGAGGCGTCATGTAGACGTTAGTACGGCGTTGGTACTGTACGACACGGTAGTTAACAGTGAGGCGTCATGTAGACGTTAGTATGGCGTTGGTACTGTATGACACGGTAGTTACAGTGAGGCGTCATGTAGACGTTAGTATGGCGTTGGTACTGTATGACACGGTAGTTACAGTGAGGCGTCATGTAGACGTTAGTATGGCGTTGGTACTGTATGACACGGTAGTTACAGTGAGGCGTCATGTAGACGTTAGTATGGCGTTGGTACTGTACGACACGGTAGTTACAGTGAGGCGTCATGTAGACGTTAGTATGGCGTTGGTACTGTATGACACGGTAGTTACAGTGAGGCGTCATGTAGACGTTAGTATGGCGTTGGTACTGTATGACACGGTAGTTACAGTGAGGCGTCATGTAGACGTTAGTACGGCGTTGGTACTGTACGACACGGTAGTTACAGTGAGGCGTCATGTAGACGTTAGTACGGCGTTGGTACTGTACGACACGGTAGTTACAGTGAGGCGTCATGTAGACGTTAGTATGGCGTTGGTACTGTATGACACGGTAGTTACAGTGAGGCGTCATGTAGACGTTAGTATGGCGTTGGTACTGTATGACACGGTAGTTACAGTGAGGCGTCATGTAGACGTTAGTATGGCGTTGGTACTGTATGACACGGTAGTTACAGTGAGGCGTCATGTAGACGTTAGTACGGCGTTGGTACTGTACGACACGGTAGTTACAGTGAGGCGTCATGTAGACGTTAGTATGGCGTTGGTACTGTATGACACGGTAGTTACAGTGAGGCGTCATGTAGACGTTAGTACGGCGTTGGTACTGTATGACACGGTAGTTACAGTGAGGCGTCATGTAGACGTTAGTACGGCGTTGGTACTGTATGACACGGTAGTTACAGTGAGGCGTCATGTAGACGTTAGTACGGCGTTGGTACTGTATGACACGGTAGTTACAGTGAGGCGTCATGTAGACGTTAGTATGGCGTTGGTACTGTATGACACGGTAGTTAACAGTGAGGCGTCATGTAGACGTTAGTATGGCGTTGGTACTGTACGACACGGTAGTTACAGTGAGGCGTCGTGTAGACGTTAGTATGGCGTTGGTACTGTACGACACGGTAGTTACAGTGAGGCGTCGTGTAGACGTTAGTATGGCGTTGGTACTGTATGACACGGTAGTTACAGTGAGGCGTCGTGTAGACGTTAGTATGGCGTTGGTACTGTATGACACGGTAGTTACAGTGAGGCGTCATGTAGACGTTAGTACGGCGTTGGTACTGTATGACACGGTAGTTACAGTGAGGCGTCATGTAGACGTTAGTATGGCGTTGGTACTGTACGACACGGTAGTTACAGTGAGGCGTCATGTAGACGTTAGTACGGCGTTGGTACTGTACGACACGGTAGTTAACAGTGAGGCGTCATGTAGACGTTAGTATGGCGTTGGTACTGTATGACACGGTAGTTACAGTGAGGCGTCATGTAGACGTTAGTATGGCGTTGGTACTGTATGACACGGTAGTTACAGTGAGGCGTCATGTAGACGTTAGTATGGCGTTGGTACTGTATGACACGGTAGTTACAGTGAGGCGTCATGTAGACGTTAGTATGGCGTTGGTACTGTATGACACGGTAGTTACAGTGAGGCGTCATGTAGACGTTAGTATGGCGTTGGTACTGTATGACACGGTAGTTACAGTGAGGCGTCATGTAGACGTTAGTACGGCGTTGGTACTGTACGACACGGTAGTTACAGTGAGGCGTCATGTAGACGTTAGTATGGCGTTGGTACTGTATGACACGGTAGTTACAGTGAGGCGTCATGTAGACGTTAGTACGGCGTTGGTACTGTATGACACGGTAGTTACAGTGAGGCGTCATGTAGACGTTAGTACGGCGTTGGTACTGTATGACACGGTAGTTACAGTGAGGCGTCATGTAGACGTTAGTATGGCGTTGGTACTGTATGACACGGTAGTTACAGTGAGGCGTCATGTAGACGTTAGTACGGCGTTGGTACTGTACGACACGGTAGTTACAGTGAGGCGTCATGTAGACGTTAGTATGGCGTTGGTACTGTACGACACGGTAGTTACAGTGAGGCGTCATGTAGACGTTAGTATGGCGTTGGTACTGTATGACACGGTAGTTACAGTGAGGCGTCATGTAGACGTTAGTATGGCGTTGGTACTGTACGACACGGTAGTTACAGTGAGGCGTCGTGTAGACGTTAGTATGGCGTTGGTACTGTACGACACGGTAGTTACAGTGAGGCGTCTTGTAGACGTTAGTATGGCGTTGGTACTGTACGACACGGTAGTTACAGTGAGGCGTCATGTAGACGTTAGTATGGCGTTGGTACTGTATGACACGGTAGTTACAGTGAGGCGTCGTGTAGACGTTAGTACGGCGTTGGTACTGTATGACACGGTAGTTACAGTGAGGCGTCATGTAGACGTTAGTATGGCGTTAACAGTGAGGCGTCATGTAGACGTTAGTACGGCGTTGGTACTGTATGACACGGTAGTTACAGTGAGGCGTCATGTAGACGTTACTACGGCGTTGGTACTGTATGACACGGTAGTTACAGTGAGGCGTCATGTAGACGTTAGTACGGCGTTGGTACTGTACGACACGGTAGTTACAGTGAGGCGTCATGTAGACGTTAGTACGGCGTTGGTACTGTACGACACGGTAGTTACAGTGAGGCGTCATGTAGACGTTAGTATGGCGTTGGTACTGTATGACACGGTAGTTAACAGTGAGGCGTCATGTAGACGTTAGTATGGCGTTGGTACTGTACGACACGGTAGTTAACAGTGAGGCGTCATGTAGACGTTAGTATGGCGTTGGTACTGTACGACACGGTAGTTACAGTGAGGCGTCATGTAGACGTTAGTATGGCGTTGGTACTGTATGACACAGTAGTTAACAGTGAGGCGTCATGTAGACGTTAGTATGGCGTTGGTACTGTATGACACGGTAGTTACAGTGAGGCGTCATGTAGACGTTAGTATGGCGTTGGTACTGTATGACACGGTAGTTACAGTGAGGCGTCATGTAGACGTTAGTATGGCGTTGGTACTGTATGACACGGTAGTTACAGTGAGGCGTCATGTAGACGTTAGTATGGCGTTAACAGTGAGGCGTCGTGTAGACGTTAGTATGGCGTTGGTACTGTATGACACGGTAGTTACAGTGAGGCGTCATGTAGACGTTAGTATGGCGTTGGTACTGTATGACACGGTAGTTACAGTGAGGCGTCATGTAGACGTTAGTATGGCGTTGGTACTGTATGACACGGTAGTTACAGTGAGGCGTCATGTAGACGTTAGTATGGCGTTGGTACTGTATGACACGGTAGTTACAGTGAGGCGTCATGTAGACGTTAGTATGGCGTTGGTACTGTATGACACGGTAGTTACAGTGAGGCGTCATGTAGACGTTAGTATGGCGTTGGTACTGTATGACACGGTAGTTAACAGTGAGGCGTCGTGTAGACGTTAGTACGGAGTTGGTACTGTACGACACGGTAGTTACAGTGAGGCGTCATGTAGACGTTAGTATGGCGTTGGTACTGTATGACACGGTAGTTAACAGTGAGGCGTCATGTAGACGTTAGTATGGCGTTGGTACTGTATGACACGGTAGTTACAGTGAGGCGTCATGTAGACGTTAGTATGGCGTTGGTACTGTATGACACGGTAGTTAACAGTGAGGCGTCATGTAGACGTTAGTATGGCGTTGGTACTGTACGACACGGTAGTTACAGTGAGGCGTCATGTAGACGTTAGTATGGCGTTGGTACTGTACGACACGGTAGTTACAGTGAGGCGTCGTGTAGACGTTAGTATGGCGTTGGTACTGTATGACAC
Source organism: Salvelinus fontinalis (assembly GCF_029448725.1). NCBI lineage: Eukaryota > Metazoa > Chordata > Actinopteri > Salmoniformes > Salmonidae > Salvelinus > Salvelinus fontinalis. The sequence goes on along the minus strand of NW_026600210.1, from coordinate 1,893,402 downwards.
GGTAGTTACAGTGAGGCGTCATGTAGACGTTAGTACGGCGTTGGTACTGTACGACACGGTAGTTAACAGTGAGGCGTCATGTAGACGTTAGTATGGCGTTGGTACTGTACGACACGGTAGTTAACAGTGAGGCGTCATGTAGACGTTAGTATGGCGTTGGTACTGTATGACACGGTAGTTACAGTGAGGCGTCATGTAGACGTTAGTATGGCGTTGGTACTGTACGACACGGTAGTTACAGTGAGGCGTCGTGTAGACGTTAGTATGGCGTTGGTACTGTACGACACGGTAGTTACAGTGAGGCGTCTTGTAGACGTTAGTATGGCGTTGGTACTGTACGACACGGTAGTTACAGTGAGGCGTCATGTAGACGTTAGTATGGCGTTGGTACTGTATGACACGGTAGTTACAGTGAGGCGTCGTGTAGACGTTAGTACGGCGTTGGTACTGTATGACACGGTAGTTACAGTGAGGCGTCATGTAGACGTTAGTATGGCGTTAACAGTGAGGCGTCATGTAGACGTTAGTACGGAGTTGGTACTGTATGACACGGTAGTTAACAGTGAGGCGTCATGTAGACGTTAGTACGGCGTTGGTACTGTATGACACGGTAGTTACAGTGAGGCGTCATGTAGACGTTAGTATGGCGTTAACAGTGAGGCGTCATGTAGACGTTAGTACGGCGTTGGTACTGTATGACACGGTAGTTACAGTGAGGCGTCATGTAGACGTTAGTATGGCGTTGGTACTGTATGACACGGTAGTTACAGTGAGGCGTCATGTAGACGTTAGTATGGCGTTGGTACTGTATGACACGGTAGTTACAGTGAGGCGTCATGTAGACGTTAGTATGGCGTTGGTACTGTATGACACGGTAGTTACAGTGAGGCGTCGTGTAGACGTTAGTACGGCGTTGGTACTGTATGACACGGTAGTTACAGTGAGGCGTCATGTAGACGTTACTACGGCGTTGGTACTGTATGACACGGTAGTTACAGTGAGGCGTCATGTAGACGTTAGTACGGCGTTGGTACTGTACGACACGGTAGTTACAGTGAGGCGTCATGTAGACGTTAGTATGGCGTTGGTACTGTATGACACGGTAGTTAACAGTGAGGCGTCATGTAGACGTTAGTACGGCGTTGGTACTGTATGACACGGTAGTTACAGTGAGGCGTCATGTAGACGTTAGTATGGCGTTGGTACTGTATGACACGGTAGTTAACAGTGAGGCGTCATGTAGACGTTAGTATGGCGTTGGTACTGTACGACACGGTAGTTAACAGTGAGGCGTCATGTAGACGTTAGTACGGCGTTGGTACTGTACGACACGGTAGTTAACAGTGAGGCGTCATGTAGACGTTAGTATGGCGTTGGTACTGTATGACACGGTAGTTACAGTGAGGCGTCATGTAGACGTTAGTATGGCGTTGGTACTGTATGACACGGTAGTTACAGTGAGGCGTCATGTAGACGTTAGTATGGCGTTGGTACTGTATGACACGGTAGTTACAGTGAGGCGTCATGTAGACGTTAGTATGGCGTTGGTACTGTACGACACGGTAGTTACAGTGAGGCGTCATGTAGACGTTAGTATGGCGTTGGTACTGTATGACACGGTAGTTACAGTGAGGCGTCATGTAGACGTTAGTATGGCGTTGGTACTGTATGACACGGTAGTTACAGTGAGGCGTCATGTAGACGTTAGTACGGCGTTGGTACTGTACGACACGGTAGTTACAGTGAGGCGTCATGTAGACGTTAGTACGGCGTTGGTACTGTACGACACGGTAGTTACAGTGAGGCGTCATGTAGACGTTAGTATGGCGTTGGTACTGTATGACACGGTAGTTACAGTGAGGCGTCATGTAGACGTTAGTATGGCGTTGGTACTGTATGACACGGTAGTTACAGTGAGGCGTCATGTAGACGTTAGTATGGCGTTGGTACTGTATGACACGGTAGTTACAGTGAGGCGTCATGTAGACGTTAGTACGGCGTTGGTACTGTACGACACGGTAGTTACAGTGAGGCGTCATGTAGACGTTAGTATGGCGTTGGTACTGTATGACACGGTAGTTACAGTGAGGCGTCATGTAGACGTTAGTACGGCGTTGGTACTGTATGACACGGTAGTTACAGTGAGGCGTCATGTAGACGTTAGTACGGCGTTGGTACTGTATGACACGGTAGTTACAGTGAGGCGTCATGTAGACGTTAGTACGGCGTTGGTACTGTATGACACGGTAGTTACAGTGAGGCGTCATGTAGACGTTAGTATGGCGTTGGTACTGTATGACACGGTAGTTACAGTGAGGCGTCATGTAGACGTTAGTACGGCGTTGGTACTGTACGACACGGTAGTTACAGTGAGGCGTCATGTAGACGTTAGTATGGCGTTGGTACTGTACGACACGGTAGTTACAGTGAGGCGTCATGTAGACGTTAATACGGCGTTGGTACTGTATGACACGGTAGTTACAGTGAGGCGTCATGTAGACGTTAGTATGGCGTTGGTACTGTATGACACAGTAGTTAACAGTGAGGCGTCATGTAGACGTTAGTATGGCGTTGGTACTGTATGACACGGTAGTTACAGTGAGGCGTCATGTAGACGTTAGTATGGCGTTGGTACTGTATGACACGGTAGTTACAGTGAGGCGTCATGTAGACGTTAGTATGGCGTTGGTACTGTATGACACGGTAGTTACAGTGAGGCGTCATGTAGACGTTAGTATGGCGTTAACAGTGAGGCGTCGTGTAGACGTTAGTATGGCGTTGGTACTGTATGACACGGTAGTTACAGTGAGGCGTCATGTAGACGTTAGTATGGCGTTGGTACTGTATGACACGGTAGTTACAGTGAGGCGTCATGTAGACGTTAGTATGGCGTTGGTACTGTATGACACGGTAGTTACAGTGAGGCGTCATGTAGACGTTAGTATGGCGTTGGTACTGTATGACACGGTAGTTACAGTGAGGCGTCATGTAGACGTTAGTATGGCGTTGGTACTGTATGACACGGTAGTTACAGTGAGGCGTCATGTAGACGTTAGTATGGCGTTGGTACTGTATGACACGGTAGTTAACAGTGAGGCGTCGTGTAGACGTTAGTACGGAGTTGGTACTGTACGACACGGTAGTTACAGTGAGGCGTCATGTAGACGTTAGTATGGCGTTGGTACTGTATGACACGGTAGTTAACAGTGAGGCGTCATGTAGACGTTAGTATGGCGTTGGTACTGTATGACACGGTAGTTACAGTGAGGCGTCATGTAGACGTTAGTATGGCGTTGGTACTGTATGACACGGTAGTTAACAGTGAGGCGTCATGTAGACGTTAGTATGGCGTTGGTACTGTACGACACGGTAGTTACAGTGAGGCGTCATGTAGACGTTAGTATGGCGTTGGTACTGTACGACACGGTAGTTACAGTGAGGCGTCGTGTAGACGTTAGTATGGCGTTGGTACTGTATGACACGGTAGTTACAGTGAGGCGTCATGTAGACGTTAGTACGGCGTTGGTACTGTACGACACGGTAGTTAACAGTGAGGCGTCATGTAGACGTTAGTATGGCGTTGGTACTGTACGACACGGTAGTTAACAGTGAGGCGTCATGTAGACGTTAGTATGGCGTTGGTACTGTATGACACGGTAGTTACAGTGAGGCGTCATGTAGACGTTAGTATGGCGTTGGTACTGTACGACACGGTAGTTACAGTGAGGCGTCGTGTAGACGTTAGTATGGCGTTGGTACTGTACGACACGGTAGTTACAGTGAGGCGTCTTGTAGACGTTAGTATGGCGTTGGTACTGTACGACACGGTAGTTACAGTGAGGCGTCATGTAGACGTTAGTATGGCGTTGGTACTGTATGACACGGTAGTTACAGTGAGGCGTCGTGTAGACGTTAGTACGGCGTTGGTACTGTATGACACGGTAGTTACAGTGAGGCGTCATGTAGACGTTAGTATGGCGTTAACAGTGAGGCGTCATGTAGACGTTAGTACGGAGTTGGTACTGTATGACACGGTAGTTAACAGTGAGGCGTCATGTAGACGTTAGTACGGCGTTGGTACTGTATGACACGGTAGTTACAGTGAGGCGTCATGTAGACGTTAGTATGGCGTTAACAGTGAGGCGTCATGTAGACGTTAGTACGGCGTTGGTACTGTATGACACGGTAGTTACAGTGAGGCGTCATGTAGACGTTAGTATGGCGTTGGTACTGTATGACACGGTAGTTACAGTGAGGCGTCATGTAGACGTTAGTATGGCGTTGGTACTGTATGACACGGTAGTTACAGTGAGGCGTCGTGTAGACGTTAGTACGGCGTTGGTACTGTATGACACGGTAGTTACAGTGAGGCGTCATGTAGACGTTACTACGGCGTTGGTACTGTACGACACGGTAGTTACAGTGAGGCGTCATGTAGACGTTAGTACGGCGTTGGTACTGTACGACACGGTAGTTACAGTGAGGCGTCATGTAGACGTTAGTACGGCGTTGGTACTGTACGACACGGTAGTTACAGTGAGGCGTCATGTAGACGTTAGTATGGCGTTGGTACTGTATGACACGGTAGTTAACAGTGAGGCGTCATGTAGACGTTAGTACGGCGTTGGTACTGTATGACACGGTAGTTACAGTGAGGCGTCATGTAGACGTTAGTATGGCGTTGGTACTGTACGACACGGTAGTTAACAGTGAGGCGTCATGTAGACGTTAGTACGGCGTTGGTACTGTACGACACGGTAGTTAACAGTGAGGCGTCATGTAGACGTTAGTACGGCGTTGGTACTGTACGACACGGTAGTTAACAGTGAGGCGTCATGTAGACGTTAGTATGGCGTTGGTACTGTACGACACGGTAGTTACAGTGAGGCGTCATGTAGACGTTAGTATGGCGTTGGTACTGTATGACACGGTAGTTACAGTGAGGCGTCATGTAGACGTTAGTATGGCGTTGGTACTGTATGACACGGTAGTTACAGTGAGGCGTCATGTAGACGTTAGTATGGCGTTGGTACTGTATGACACGGTAGTTACAGTGAGGCGTCATGTAGACGTTAGTATGGCGTTGGTACTGTACGACACGGTAGTTACAGTGAGGCGTCATGTAGACGTTAGTATGGCGTTGGTACTGTATGACACGGTAGTTAACAGTGAGGCGTCGTGTAGACGTTAGTACGGCGTTGGTACTGTATGACACGGTAGTTACAGTGAGGCGTCATGTAGACGTTAGTATGGCGTTGGTACTGTATGACACGGTAGTTACAGTGAGGCGTCATGTAGACGTTAGTACGGCGTTGGTACTGTATGACACGGTAGTTACAGTGAGGCGTCATGTAGACGTTAGTACGGCGTTGGTACTGTACGACACGGTAGTTACAGTGAGGCGTCATGTAGACGTTAGTACGGCGTTGGTACTGTACGACACGGTAGTTACAGTGAGGCGTCATGTAGACGTTAGTACGGCGTTGGTACTGTATGACACGGTAGTTACAGTGAGGCGTCATGTAGACGTTAGTATGGCGTTGGTACTGTATGACACGGTAGTTACAGTGAGGCGTCATGTAGACGTTAGTATGGCGTTGGTACTGTACGACACGGTAGTTAACAGTGAGGCGTCATGTAGACGTTAGTATGGCGTTGGTACTGTACGACACGGTAGTTAACAGTGAGGCGTCATGTAGACGTTAGTATGGCGTTGGTACTGTACGACACGGTAGTTACAGTGAGGCGTCATGTAGACGTTAGTATGGCGTTGGTACTGTATGACACGGTAGTTACAGTGAGGCGTCATGTAGACGTTAGTATGGCGTTGGTACTGTATGACACGGTAGTTACAGTGAGGCGTCGTGTAGACGTTAGTATGGCGTTGGTACTGTATGACACGGTAGTTACAGTGAGGCGTCGTGTAGACGTTAGTATGGCGTTGGTACTGTATGACACGGTAGTTAACAGTGAGGCGTCATGTAGACGTTAGTATGGCGTTGGTACTGTACGACACGGTAGTTACAGTGAGGCGTCATGTAGACGTTAGTATGGCGTTGGTACTGTACGACACGGTAGTTACAGTGAGGCGTCGTGTAGACGTTAGTATGGCGTTGGTACTGTATGACACGGTAGTTACAGTGAGGCGTCATGTAGACGTTAGTACGGCGTTGGTACTGTACGACACGGTAGTTAACAGTGAGGCGTCATGTAGACGTTAGTATGGCGTTGGTACTGTACGACACGGTAGTTAACAGTGAGGCGTCATGTAGACGTTAGTATGGCGTTGGTACTGTATGACACGGTAGTTACAGTGAGGCGTCATGTAGACGTTAGTATGGCGTTGGTACTGTACGACACGGTAGTTACAGTGAGGCGTCGTGTAGACGTTAGTATGGCGTTGGTACTGTACGACACGGTAGTTACAGTGAGGCGTCTTGTAGACGTTAGTATGGCGTTGGTACTGTACGACACGGTAGTTACAGTGAGGCGTCATGTAGACGTTAGTATGGCGTTGGTACTGTATGACACGGTAGTTACAGTGAGGCGTCGTGTAGACGTTAGTACGGCGTTGGTACTGTATGACACGGTAGTTACAGTGAGGCGTCATGTAGACGTTAGTATGGCGTTAACAGTGAGGCGTCATGTAGACGTTAGTACGGAGTTGGTACTGTATGACACGGTAGTTAACAGTGAGGCGTCATGTAGACGTTAGTACGGCGTTGGTACTGTATGACACGGTAGTTACAGTGAGGCGTCATGTAGACGTTAGTATGGCGTTAACAGTGAGGCGTCATGTAGACGTTAGTACGGCGTTGGTACTGTATGACACGGTAGTTACAGTGAGGCGTCATGTAGACGTTAGTATGGCGTTGGTACTGTATGACACGGTAGTTACAGTGAGGCGTCATGTAGACGTTAGTATGGCGTTGGTACTGTATGACACGGTAGTTACAGTGAGGCGTCATGTAGACGTTAGTATGGCGTTGGTACTGTATGACACGGTAGTTACAGTGAGGCGTCGTGTAGACGTTAGTACGGCGTTGGTACTGTATGACACGGTAGTTACAGTGAGGCGTCATGTAGACGTTACTACGGCGTTGGTACTGTATGACACGGTAGTTACAGTGAGGCGTCATGTAGACGTTAGTACGGCGTTGGTACTGTACGACACGGTAGTTACAGTGAGGCGTCATGTAGACGTTAGTATGGCGTTGGTACTGTATGACACGGTAGTTAACAGTGAGGCGTCATGTAGACGTTAGTACGGCGTTGGTACTGTATGACACGGTAGTTACAGTGAGGCGTCATGTAGACGTTAGTATGGCGTTGGTACTGTATGACACGGTAGTTAACAGTGAGGCGTCATGTAGACGTTAGTATGGCGTTGGTACTGTACGACACGGTAGTTAACAGTGAGGCGTCATGTAGACGTTAGTACGGCGTTGGTACTGTACGACACGGTAGTTAACAGTGAGGCGTCATGTAGACGTTAGTATGGCGTTGGTACTGTATGACACGGTAGTTACAGTGAGGCGTCATGTAGACGTTAGTATGGCGTTGGTACTGTATGACACGGTAGTTACAGTGAGGCGTCATGTAGACGTTAGTATGGCGTTGGTACTGTATGACACGGTAGTTACAGTGAGGCGTCATGTAGACGTTAGTATGGCGTTGGTACTGTACGACACGGTAGTTACAGTGAGGCGTCATGTAGACGTTAGTATGGCGTTGGTACTGTATGACACGGTAGTTAACAGTGAGGCGTCGTGTAGACGTTAGTACGGCGTTGGTACTGTATGACACGGTAGTTACAGTGAGGCGTCATGTAGACGTTAGTATGGCGTTGGTACTGTATGACACGGTAGTTACAGTGAGGCGTCATGTAGACGTTAGTACGGCGTTGGTACTGTACGACACGGTAGTTACAGTGAGGCGTCATGTAGACGTTAGTACGGCGTTGGTACTGTACGACACGGTAGTTACAGTGAGGCGTCATGTAGACGTTAGTACGGCGTTGGTACTGTACGACACGGTAGTTACAGTGAGGCGTCATGTAGACGTTAGTATGGCGTTGGTACTGTATGACACGGTAGTTACAGTGAGGCGTCATGTAGACGTTAGTATGGCGTTGGTACTGTATGACACGGTAGTTACAGTGAGGCGTCATGTAGACGTTAGTATGGCGTTGGTACTGTATGACACGGTAGTTACAGTGAGGCGTCATGTAGACGTTAGTACGGCGTTGGTACTGTACGACACGGTAGTTACAGTGAGGCGTCATGTAGACGTTAGTACGGCGTTGGTACTGTATGACACGGTAGTTACAGTGAGGCGTCATGTAGACGTTACTACGGCGTTGGTACTGTATGACACGGTAGTTACAGTGAGGCGTCATGTAGACGTTAGTACGGCGTTGGTACTGTACGACACGGTAGTTACAGTGAGGCGTCATGTAGACGTTAGTACGGCGTTGGTACTGTACGACACGGTAGTTACAGTGAGGCGTCATGTAGACGTTAGTATGGCGTTGGTACTGTATGACACGGTAGTTAACAGTGAGGCGTCATGTAGACGTTAGTACGGCGTTGGTACTGTATGACACGGTAGTTACAGTGAGGCGTCATGTAGACGTTAGTATGGCGTTGGTACTGTATGACACGGTAGTTAACAGTGAGGCGTCATGTAGACGTTAGTATGGCGTTGGTACTGTACGACACGGTAGTTAACAGTGAGGCGTCATGTAGACGTTAGTACGGCGTTGGTACTGTACGACACGGTAGTTAACAGTGAGGCGTCATGTAGACGTTAGTATGGCGTTGGTACTGTACGACACGGTAGTTACAGTGAGGCGTCATGTAGACGTTAGTATGGCGTTGGTACTGTATGACACGGTAGTTACAGTGAGGCGTCATGTAGACGTTAGTATGGCGTTGGTACTGTATGACACGGTAGTTACAGTGAGGCGTCATGTAGACGTTAGTATGGCGTTGGTACTGTATGACACGGTAGTTACAGTGAGGCGTCATGTAGACGTTAGTATGGCGTTGGTACTGTACGACACGGTAGTTACAGTGAGGCGTCATGTAGACGTTAGTATGGCGTTGGTACTGTATGACACGGTAGTTAACAGTGAGGCGTCGTGTAGACGTTAGTACGGCGTTGGTACTGTATGACACGGTAGTTACAGTGAGGCGTCATGTAGACGTTAGTATGGCGTTGGTACTGTATGACACGGTAGTTACAGTGAGGCGTCATGTAGACGTTAGTACGGCGTTGGTACTGTATGACACGGTAGTTACAGTGAGGCGTCATGTAGACGTTAGTACGGCGTTGGTACTGTACGACACGGTAGTTACAGTGAGGCGTCATGTAGACGTTAGTACGGCGTTGGTACTGTACGACACGGTAGTTACAGTGAGGCGTCATGTAGACGTTAGTACGGCGTTGGTACTGTATGACACGGTAGTTACAGTGAGGCGTCATGTAGACGTTAGTATGGCGTTGGTACTGTATGACACGGTAGTTACAGTGAGGCGTCATGTAGACGTTAGTATGGCGTTGGTACTGTACGACACGGTAGTTAACAGTGAGGCGTCATGTAGACGTTAGTATGGCGTTGGTACTGTACGACACGGTAGTTAACAGTGAGGCGTCATGTAGACGTTAGTATGGCGTTGGTACTGTACGACACGGTAGTTACAGTGAGGCGTCATGTAGACGTTAGTATGGCGTTGGTACTGTATGACACGGTAGTTACAGTGAGGCGTCATGTAGACGTTAGTATGGCGTTGGTACTGTATGACACGGTAGTTACAGTGAGGCGTCGTGTAGACGTTAGTATGGCGTTGGTACTGTATGACACGGTAGTTACAGTGAGGCGTCGTGTAGACGTTAGTATGGCGTTGGTACTGTATGACACGGTAGTTAACAGTGAGGCGTCATGTAGACGTTAGTATGGCGTTGGTACTGTACGACACGGTAGTTACAGTGAGGCGTCATGTAGACGTTAGTATGGCGTTGGTACTGTACGACACGGTAGTTACAGTGAGGCGTCGTGTAGACGTTAGTATGGCGTTGGTACTGTACGACACGGTAGTTACAGTGAGGCGTCGTGTAGACGTTAGTATGGCGTTGGTACTGTATGACACGGTAGTTACAGTGAGGCGTCATGTAGACGTTAGTACGGCGTTGGTACTGTACGACACGGTAGTTAACAGTGAGGCGTCATGTAGACGTTAGTATGGCGTTGGTACTGTACGACACGGTAGTTAACAGTGAGGCGTCATGTAGACGTTAGTATGGCGTTGGTACTGTATGACACGGTAGTTACAGTGAGGCGTCATGTAGACGTTAGTATGGCGTTGGTACTGTACGACACGGTAGTTACAGTGAGGCGTCGTGTAGACGTTAGTATGGCGTTGGTACTGTACGACACGGTAGTTACAGTGAGGCGTCTTGTAGACGTTAGTATGGCGTTGGTACTGTACGACACGGTAGTTACAGTGAGGCGTCATGTAGACGTTAGTATGGCGTTGGTACTGTATGACACGGTAGTTACAGTGAGGCGTCGTGTAGACGTTAGTACGGCGTTGGTACTGTATGACACGGTAGTTACAGTGAGGCGTCATGTAGACGTTAGTATGGCGTTAACAGTGAGGCGTCATGTAGACGTTAGTACGGAGTTGGTACTGTATGACACGGTAGTTAACAGTGAGGCGTCATGTAGACGTTAGTACGGCGTTGGTACTGTATGACACGGTAGTTACAGTGAGGCGTCATGTAGACGTTAGTATGGCGTTAACAGTGAGGCGTCATGTAGACGTTAGTACGGCGTTGGTACTGTATGACACGGTAGTTACAGTGAGGCGTCATGTAGACGTTAGTATGGCGTTGGTACTGTATGACACGGTAGTTACAGTGAGGCGTCATGTAGACGTTAGTATGGCGTTGGTACTGTATGACACGGTAGTTACAGTGAGGCGTCATGTAGACGTTAGTATGGCGTTGGTACTGTATGACACGGTAGTTACAGTGAGGCGTCGTGTAGACGTTAGTACGGCGTTGGTACTGTATGACACGGTAGTTACAGTGAGGCGTCATGTAGACGTTACTACGGCGTTGGTACTGTATGACACGGTAGTTACAGTGAGGCGTCATGTAGACGTTAGTACGGCGTTGGTACTGTACGACACGGTAGTTACAGTGAGGCGTCATGTAGACGTTAGTATGGCGTTGGTACTGTATGACACGGTAGTTAACAGTGAGGCGTCATGTAGACGTTAGTACGGCGTTGGTACTGTATGACACGGTAGTTACAGTGAGGCGTCATGTAGACGTTAGTATGGCGTTGGTACTGTATGACACGGTAGTTAACAGTGAGGCGTCATGTAGACGTTAGTATGGCGTTGGTACTGTACGACACGGTAGTTAACAGTGAGGCGTCATGTAGACGTTAGTACGGCGTTGGTACTGTACGACACGGTAGTTAACAGTGAGGCGTCATGTAGACGTTAGTATGGCGTTGGTACTGTATGACACGGTAGTTACAGTGAGGCGTCATGTAGACGTTAGTATGGCGTTGGTACTGTATGACACGGTAGTTACAGTGAGGCGTCATGTAGACGTTAGTATGGCGTTGGTACTGTATGACACGGTAGTTACAGTGAGGCGTCATGTAGACGTTAGTATGGCGTTGGTACTGTACGACACGGTAGTTACAGTGAGGCGTCATGTAGACGTTAGTATGGCGTTGGTACTGTATGACACGGTAGTTAACAGTGAGGCGTCGTGTAGACGTTAGTACGGCGTTGGTACTGTATGACACGGTAGTTACAGTGAGGCGTCATGTAGACGTTAGTATGGCGTTGGTACTGTATGACACGGTAGTTACAGTGAGGCGTCATGTAGACGTTAGTATGGCGTTGGTACTGTATGACACGGTAGTTACAGTGAGGCGTCATGTAGACGTTAGTACGGCGTTGGTACTGTACGACACGGTAGTTACAGTGAGGCGTCATGTAGACGTTAGTACGGCGTTGGTACTGTACGACACGGTAGTTACAGTGAGGCGTCATGTAGACGTTAGTATGGCGTTGGTACTGTATGACACGGTAGTTACAGTGAGGCGTCATGTAGACGTTAGTATGGCGTTGGTACTGTATGACACGGTAGTTACAGTGAGGCGTCATGTAGACGTTAGTATGGCGTTGGTACTGTACGACACGGTAGTTACAGTGAGGCGTCATGTAGACGTTAGTACGGCGTTGGTACTGTACGACACGGTAGTTACAGTGAGGCGTCATGTAGACGTTAGTATGGCGTTGGTACTGTATGACACGGTAGTTACAGTGAGGCGTCATGTAGACGTTAGTACGGCGTTGGTACTGTATGACACGGTAGTTACAGTGAGGCGTCATGTAGACGTTAGTACGGCGTTGGTACTGTATGACACGGTAGTTACAGTGAGGCGTCATGTAGACGTTAGTACGGCGTTGGTACTGTATGACACGGTAGTTACAGTGAGGCGTCATGTAGACGTTAGTATGGCGTTGGTACTGTATGACACGGTAGTTACAGTGAGGCGTCATGTAGACGTTAGTACGGCGTTGGTACTGTACGACACGGTAGTTACAGTGAGGCGTCATGTAGACGTTAGTATGGCGTTGGTACTGTACGACACGGTAGTTACAGTGAGGCGTCATGTAGACGTTAATACGGCGTTGGTACTGTATGACACGGTAGTTACAGTGAGGCGTCATGTAGACGTTAGTATGGCGTTGGTACTGTATGACACGGTAGTTAACAGTGAGGCGTCATGTAGACGTTAGTATGGCGTTGGTACTGTATGACACGGTAGTTACAGTGAGGCGTCATGTAGACGTTAGTATGGCGTTGGTACTGTATGACACGGTAGTTACAGTGAGGCGTCATGTAGACGTTAGTATGGCGTTGGTACTGTATGACACGGTAGTTACAGTGAGGCGTCATGTAGACGTTAGTATGGCGTTAACAGTGAGGCGTCGTGTAGACGTTAGTATGGCGTTGGTACTGTATGACACGGTAGTTACAGTGAGGCGTCATGTAGACGTTAGTATGGCGTTGGTACTGTATGACACGGTAGTTACAGTGAGGCGTCATGTAGACGTTAGTATGGCGTTGGTACTGTATGACACGGTAGTTACAGTGAGGCGTCATGTAGACGTTAGTATGGCGTTGGTACTGTATGACACGGTAGTTACAGTGAGGCGTCATGTAGACGTTAGTATGGCGTTGGTACTGTATGACACGGTAGTTAACAGTGAGGCGTCGTGTAGACGTTAGTACGGAGTTGGTACTGTACGACACGGTAGTTACAGTGAGGCGTCATGTAGACGTTAGTATGGCGTTGGTACTGTATGACACGGTAGTTAACAGTGAGGCGTCATGTAGACGTTAGTATGGCGTTGGTACTGTATGACACGGTAGTTACAGTGAGGCGTCATGTAGACGTTAGTATGGCGTTGGTACTGTATGACACGGTAGTTAACAGTGAGGCGTCATGTAGACGTTAGTATGGCGTTGGTACTGTACGACACGGTAGTTACAGTGAGGCGTCATGTAGACGTTAGTATGGCGTTGGTACTGTACGACACGGTAGTTACAGTGAGGCGTCGTGTAGACGTTAGTATGGCGTTGGTACTGTATGACACGGTAGTTACAGTGAGGCGTCATGTAGACGTTAGTACGGCGTTGGTACTGTACGACACGGTAGTTAACAGTGAGGCGTCATGTAGACGTTAGTATGGCGTTGGTACTGTACGACACGGTAGTTAACAGTGAGGCGTCATGTAGACGTTAGTATGGCGTTGGTACTGTATGACACGGTAGTTACAGTGAGGCGTCATGTAGACGTTAGTATGGCGTTGGTACTGTACGACACGGTAGTTACAGTGAGGCGTCGTGTAGACGTTAGTATGGCGTTGGTACTGTACGACACGGTAGTTACAGTGAGGCGTCTTGTAGACGTTAGTATGGCGTTGGTACTGTACGACACGGTAGTTACAGTGAGGCGTCATGTAGACGTTAGTATGGCGTTGGTACTGTATGACACGGTAGTTACAGTGAGGCGTCGTGTAGACGTTAGTACGGCGTTGGTACTGTATGACACGGTAGTTACAGTGAGGCGTCATGTAGACGTTAGTATGGCGTTAACAGTGAGGCGTCATGTAGACGTTAGTACGGAGTTGGTACTGTATGACACGGTAGTTAACAGTGAGGCGTCATGTAGACGTTAGTACGGCGTTGGTACTGTATGACACGGTAGTTACAGTGAGGCGTCATGTAGACGTTAGTATGGCGTTAACAGTGAGGCGTCATGTAGACGTTAGTACGGCGTTGGTACTGTATGACACGGTAGTTACAGTGAGGCGTCATGTAGACGTTAGTATGGCGTTGGTACTGTATGACACGGTAGTTACAGTGAGGCGTCATGTAGACGTTAGTATGGCGTTGGTACTGTATGACACGGTAGTTACAGTGAGGCGTCGTGTAGACGTTAGTACGGCGTTGGTACTGTATGACACGGTAGTTACAGTGAGGCGTCATGTAGACGTTACTACGGCGTTGGTACTGTATGACACGGTAGTTACAGTGAGGCGTCATGTAGACGTTAGTACGGCGTTGGTACTGTATGACACGGTAGTTACAGTGAGGCGTCATGTAGACGTTAGTACGGCGTTGGTACTGTACGACACGGTAGTTACAGTGAGGCGTCATGTAGACGTTAGTATGGCGTTGGTACTGTATGACACGGTAGTTAACAGTGAGGCGTCATGTAGACGTTAGTACGGCGTTGGTACTGTATGACACGGTAGTTACAGTGAGGCGTCATGTAGACGTTAGTATGGCGTTGGTACTGTATGACACGGTAGTTAACAGTGAGGCGTCATGTAGACGTTAGTATGGCGTTGGTACTGTACGACACGGTAGTTAACAGTGAGGCGTCATGTAGACGTTAGTACGGCGTTGGTACTGTACGACACGGTAGTTAACAGTGAGGCGTCATGTAGACGTTAGTATGGCGTTGGTACTGTACGACACGGTAGTTACAGTGAGGCGTCATGTAGACGTTAGTATGGCGTTGGTACTGTATGACACGGTAGTTACAGTGAGGCGTCATGTAGACGTTAGTATGGCGTTGGTACTGTATGACACGGTAGTTACAGTGAGGCGTCATGTAGACGTTAGTATGGCGTTGGTACTGTATGACACGGTAGTTACAGTGAGGCGTCATGTAGACGTTAGTATGGCGTTGGTACTGTACGACACGGTAGTTACAGTGAGGCGTCATGTAGACGTTAGTATGGCGTTGGTACTGTATGACACGGTAGTTAACAGTGAGGCGTCGTGTAGACGTTAGTACGGCGTTGGTACTGTATGACACGGTAGTTACAGTGAGGCGTCATGTAGACGTTAGTATGGCGTTGGTACTGTATGACACGGTAGTTACAGTGAGGCGTCATGTAGACGTTAGTACGGCGTTGGTACTGTATGACACGGTAGTTACAGTGAGGCGTCATGTAGACGTTAGTACGGCGTTGGTACTGTACGACACGGTAGTTACAGTGAGGCGTCATGTAGACGTTAGTACGGCGTTGGTACTGTACGACACGGTAGTTACAGTGAGGCGTCATGTAGACGTTAGTACGGCGTTGGTACTGTATGACACGGTAGTTACAGTGAGGCGTCATGTAGACGTTAGTATGGCGTTGGTACTGTATGACACGGTAGTTACAGTGAGGCGTCATGTAGACGTTAGTATGGCGTTGGTACTGTACGACACGGTAGTTAACAGTGAGGCGTCATGTAGACGTTAGTATGGCGTTGGTACTGTACGACACGGTAGTTAACAGTGAGGCGTCATGTAGACGTTAGTATGGCGTTGGTACTGTACGACACGGTAGTTACAGTGAGGCGTCGTGTAGACGTTAGTATGGCGTTGGTACTGTATGACACGGTAGTTACAGTGAGGCGTCGTGTAGACGTTAGTATGGCGTTGGTACTGTATGACACGGTAGTTACAGTGAGGCGTCGTGTAGACGTTAGTACGGCGTTGGTACTGTATGACACGGTAGTTACAGTGAGGCGTCATGTAGACGTTAGTATGGCGTTGGTACTGTATGACACGGTAGTTACAGTGAGGCGTCATGTAGACGTTAGTATGGCGTTGGTACTGTATGACACGGTAGTTACAGTGAGGCGTCATGTAGACGTTAGTACGGCGTTGGTACTGTATGACACGGTAGTTACAGTGAGGCGTCATGTAGACGTTAGTATGGCGTTGGTACTGTATGACACGGTAGTTACAGTGAGGCGTCGTGTAGACGTTAGTACGGCGTTGGTACTGTATGACACGGTAGTTACAGTGAGGCGTCGTGTAGACGTTAGTATGGCGTTGGTACTGTATGACACGGTAGTTACAGTGAGGCGTCGTGTAGACGTTAGTATGGCGTTGGTACTGTATGACACGGTAGTTACAGTGAGGCGTCGTGTAGACGTTAGTATGGCGTTGGTACTGTATGACACGGTAGTTACAGTGAGGCGTCATGTAGACGTTAGTATGGCGTTGGTACTGTATGACACGGTAGTTACAGTGAGGCGTCATGTAGACGTTAGTATGGCGTTGGTACTGTATGACACGGTAGTTAACAGTGAGGCGTCATGTAGACGTTAGTACGGCGTTGGTACTGTATGACACGGTAGTTACAGTGAGGCGTCATGTAGACGTTAGTACGGCGTTGGTACTGTATGACACGGTAGTTACAGTGAGGCGTCATGTAGACGTTAGTATGGCGTTGGTACTGTACGACACGGTAGTTACAGTGAGGCGTCATGTAGACGTTAGTACGGCGTTGGTACTGTATGACACGGTAGTTACAGTGAGGCGTCATGTAGACGTTAGTACGGCGTTGGTACTGTATGACACGGTAGTTACAGTGAGGCGTCATGTAGACGTTAGTATGGCGTTGGTACTGTATGACACGGTAGTTACAGTGAGGCGTCATGTAGACGTTAGTATGGCGTTGGTACTGTATGACACGGTAGTTAACAGTGAGGCGTCATGTAGACGTTAGTATGGCGTTGGTACTGTATGACACGGTAGTTACAGTGAGGCGTCATGTAGACGTTAGTATGGCGTTGGTACTGTATGACACGGTAGTTACAGTGAGGCGTCATGTAGACGTTAGTATGGCGTTGGTACTGTATGACACGGTAGTTACAGTGAGGCGTCATGTAGACGTTAGTATGGCGTTGGTACTGTATGACACGGTAGTTACAGTGAGGCGTCATGTAGACGTTAGTATGGCGTTGGTACTGTACGACACGGTAGTTAACAGTGAGGCGTCATGTAGACGTTAGTATGGCGTTGGTACTGTATGACACGGTAGTTAACAGTGAGGCGTCATGTAGACGTTAGTATGGCGTTGGTACTGTATGACACGGTAGTTACAGTGAGGCGTCATGTAGACGTTAGTATGGCGTTAACAGTGAGGCGTCATGTAGACGTTAGTACGGCGTTGGTACTGTATGACACGGTAGTTACAGTGAGGCGTCATGTAGACGTTAGTACGGCGTTGGTACTGTATGACACGGTAGTTACAGTGAGGCGTCATGTAGACGTTAGTATGGCGTTGGTACTGTATGACACGGTAGTTACAGTGAGGCGTCATGTAGACGTTAGTATGGCGTTGGTACTGTATGACACGGTAGTTACAGTGAGGCGTCATGTAGACGTTAGTACGGCGTTGGTACTGTATGACACGGTAGTTACAGTGAGGCGTCATGTAGACGTTAGTATGGCGTTGGTACTGTATGACACGGTAGTTACAGTGAGGCGTCATGTAGACGTTAGTACGGCGTTGGTACTGTATGACACGGTAGTTACAGTGAGGCGTCATGTAGACGTTAGTAGGGGTTGGTACTGTAGACACGGTAGTTACAGTGAGGCGTCGTGTAGACGTTAGTATGGCGTTGGTACTGTATGACACGGTAGTTACAGTGAGGCGTCATGTAGACGTTAGTACGGCGTTGGTACTGTATGACACGGTAGTTACAGTGAGGCGTCGTGTAGACGTTAGTACGGCGTTGGTACTGTATGACACGGTAGTTAACAGTGAGGCGTCATGTAGACGTTAGTATGGCGTTGGTACTGTATGACACGGTAGTTACAGTGAGGCGTCATGTAGACGTTAGTATGGCGTTGGTACTGTATGACACGGTAGTTAACAGTGAGGCGTCATGTAGACGTTAGTATGGCGTTGGTACTGTATGACACGGTAGTTACAGTGAGGCGTCATGTAGACGTTAGTATGGCGTTGGTACTGTATGACACGGTAGTTACAGTGAGGCGTCATGTAGACGTTAGTATGGCGTTGGTACTGTATGACACGGTAGTTACAGTGAGGCGTCATGTAGACGTTAGTATGGCGTTGGTACTGTATGACACGGTAGTTACAGTGAGGCGTCATGTAGACGTTAGTATGGCGTTGGTACTGTACGACACGGTAGTTAACAGTGAGGCGTCATGTAGACGTTAGTATGGCGTTGGTACTGTATGACACGGTAGTTAACAGTGAGGCGTCATGTAGACGTTAGTATGGCGTTGGTACTGTATGACACGGTAGTTACAGTGAGGCGTCATGTAGACGTTAGTATGGCGTTAACAGTGAGGCGTCATGTAGACGTTAGTACGGCGTTGGTACTGTATGACACGGTAGTTACAGTGAGGCGTCATGTAGACGTTAGTACGGCGTTGGTACTGTATGACACGGTAGTTACAGTGAGGCGTCATGTAGACGTTAGTATGGCGTTGGTACTGTATGACACGGTAGTTACAGTGAGGCGTCATGTAGACGTTAGTATGGCGTTGGTACTGTATGACACGGTAGTTACAGTGAGGCGTCATGTAGACGTTAGTATGGCGTTGGTACTGTATGACACGGTAGTTAACAGTGAGGCGTCATGTAGACGTTAGTATGGCGTTGGTACTGTATGACACGGTAGTTACAGTGAGGCGTCATGTAGACGTTAGTATGGCGTTGGTACTGTATGACACGGTAGTTACAGTGAGGCGTCATGTAGACGTTAGTAGCTGTATGACACGGTAGTTACAGTGAGGCGTCGTGTAGACGTTAGTGTGGCGTTGGTACTGTATGACACGGTAGTTACAGTGAGGCGTCGTGTAGACGTTAGTACGGCGTTGGTACTGTATGACACGGTAGTTACAGTGAGGCGTCGTGTAGACGTTAGTACGGCGTTGGTACTGTATGACACGGTAGTTACAGTGAGGCGTCATGTAGACGTTAGTACGGCGTTGGTACTGTATGACACGGTAGTTACAGTGAGGCGTCATGTAGACGTTAGTATGGCGTTGGTACTGTATGACACGGTAGTTACAGTGAGGCGTCATGTAGACGTTAGTACGGCGTTGGTACTGTATGACACGGTAGTTAACAGTGAGGCGTCACGTAGACGTTAGTATGGCGTTGGTACTGTATGACACGGTAGTTACAGTGAGGCGTCATGTAGACGTTAGTACGGCGTTGGTACTGTATGACACGGTAGTTACAGTGAGGCGTCATGTAGACGTTAGTATGGCGTTGGTACTGTATGACACGGTAGTTAACAGTGAGGCGTCATGTAGACGTTAGTATGGCGTTGGTACTGTATGACACGGTAGTTACAGTGAGGCGTCATGTAGACGTTAGTATGGCGTTGGTACTGTATGACACGGTAGTTACAGTGAGGCGTCATGTAGACGTTAGTATGGCGTTGGTACTGTATGACACGGTAGTTACAGTGAGGCGTCATGTAGACGTTAGTATGGCGTTGGTACTGTATGACACGGTAGTTACAGTGAGGCGTCATGTAGACGTTAGTATGGCGTTGGTACTGTATGACACGGTAGTTAACAGTGAGGCGTCATGTAGACGTTAGTATGGCGTTGGTACTGTATGACACGGTAGTTACAGTGAGGCGTCACGTAGACGTTAGTACGGCGTTGGTACTGTATGACACGGTAGTTACAGTGAGGCGTCATGTAGACGTTAGTATGGCGTTGGTACTGTATGACACGGTAGTTACAGTGAGGCGTCACGTAGACGTTAGTACGGCGTTGGTACTGTACGACACGGTAGTTACAGTGAGTCTTATGAAGGTCAATACATTTAAATGTCTTACTCGCGTCGGCCACAGAGAACGAGAACCCACAGTCCTTGGGAACGGGCCGCGTCGGAGTCACTGTTATCCTCAAAGAAGGCGAAGGTGTTTAGCTCGTCCGTAAGAAAGACGTCAGTGTCCGCGACGTGGTTGGTTTTCCCTTTGTAATCCGTGATTGACTGTAGACCCTGCCACATACCTCTTGTGTCTGAGCTGTTGAATTGCGGCTCCACTTTGTCTCTATACTGACGCTTGTTTGATTGCCTTGCGGAGGGAATAACTACACTGTTTGTATTCGGCCATTTTCCCAGTCACCTTGCCATGATTAAATGCGGTCGGTCACGCTTTCAGTTTTGCCACACTTCCTG